>NC_137082.1:64533090-64672384 GCF_951640355.1 Cnephaeus nilssonii | reverse complement strand
TTTGCTTGTCCAAACATAATTTAGAAGTGAAATTGCTGAGTTGGAAGAATTATTTTTAGGATTTGGATATTTATTGCCAAAATTTCCTCCAGAGAGTTTGGACCACTTTATCAGTTCACTGAGTAATCTATCATATACCACTATCAGCAGTATATAAGAGTGTCCATTTTCCATAGCCTAGCTAACATCAGATATTTATATTGTTGTAAATATCTTCCAATTTTATAGGAGAAAAATAGTCCGTTGTTTTATTTTACATTTTTTTTGATTTCTTGTGATTTGAATATGTTTTTATTTGTCTATTGGCAGTTTTTATTTGGCAAATTGTTTCAGAGACATGTAAAATTTTCACATATGAAAATTTGTCATATACTCTCTTTTACATTTCTTGTATAGTGTCAGGCTTGTAAAGCCTAAAATTTACCAGCATTTTCTAATATTTAATGTTTTCTTCCTATATTTAATATCTATCTATCCTACCTAATAAAATAGTAATATGCAAATTGACTGCACCTTCGCTACACCCAAGCCACCCCCACCAGCAAAAGCCACGCCCATCAGCCAATCAGGGCGAGTATGCAAATTACCCAGCAAAGATGGCAGTTAATTTGCATACACTGAGGGAGGGAGGAGTGAAGAATGAAGACAACTTAGAAGGAAGAGGGAGGAAAAGCGGAAAGCAAGGTGGCTGCCAGAGGGAAAGTCCGGGCGGGGCGGGGCAGGGCGGGACGGAGTGGGGCGGGCGGCAGCAGTGCGTGGGTGCAGGTGCCGCGGCCGCAAAGGCGGCGGCAGCGGCAGCACATGCGGCCGCAGTGGCCGCTTGCAGGATTCTTTCTGCAAATGGGCTACTAGTATATATATAAAAGCCTAATATGCAAATTGTCCCCATGGGAGTTCAACTGGGAGACCAATTGCTTGCTATGACGTGAGCTGACCACCAAGGTGTAGTGCAGAACGAAGGAAGGCCCTGGCTGGCATCTGGAAGGCCACAATCGGCCCTGATCGCTGGCCAGGCCTAGGGACCCTACCCGTGCATGAATTTTGTGCACCGGGCCTCTAGTTTTAAATATTTTAAAACCCAATTGAACTGTATTTTAGAGTAAGATGTGAACGCTAGAGCTAGATTTACTTTATTTTATCTAATTAATTAAATTAATAGATAGGATATTTTTAGAACAGCTTTTTTTTTAAAACTTCTGTGCTCCACCTGTTAATTCTTCCTTTTCCTTCCAAACCCCTGGCAACCACAGATCTTTTCATTGTCCCTCTAGTTTTGCCCTTTTGAGACTGTCATATAGTTGGAACCATACAGTGTGTAGCCTTTTAATATTGGATTTTTTTTTCACTGAGGAATATGCATTTAAGGTTTCTCTATGTCTCTTCATGACTTGATAGATCAGTTATTTTTAGTGCTGAACAATATTCCATTGTCTGGATGTACCACAGTTTATTATCCATTCACCTACTGAAGGACTCCTTGGTTGCTTCCAAGTTTTACTAATTATACACTAAAGCTACCATAAATTCCCACGTGCAGGTTTTTGTGTAGACATAAAATTTCAACTCATTTAAGTAAATACTAAGGAGTGTGATTGCTGGATTGTATGAAAAGAGTACGTTTAGTTTTGTAATAAATTGCCAAATTAGTTTCCAAAGTGGCTGTATCATTTTGTATTCCCACCATTGCTCCACATCCTCGTCAGCACTTGGTATTGATCAATGATTTGGATTTTAGTCAAATTAATAGGTGTGTAGTGGCATTTCATTATTGTTTTAATTTGTGACCCCTAATAACATATGATGTTGAGCATCTTTTCATATACTTTCTTTTACCATCTCTCTCTCTCTCTCTCTCTCTCTCTCTCTCTCTCTCTCTCTCTCTCTCTGTGTGTGTGTGTGTGTGTGTGTGTGTGTATATATATATATATATATATATATATATATATATTGTGTGTGAAATGTCTATTCAGGTCTTTCCTCCATCTTTAATGGGTAGTTTGTTTGTTTTTATGTTGAGTTTTATGGGTTCTTTGTATATTTTGAATACCAGACCTTTATTAGATATGTTTTTGCAAACGGTTTTTCTCTACGGCTTCTTTTTATTCTCTTAACAGTGTCTTCTGCAGTGGTATTTCATGTTAGCAAAATAGCTGAGATGACAAGGCACAAAGCTGCAATGCAGAGCACATGGAAGTGGAAATTGGTACAACCACTTCGGAAAACTGGCAAAATATGCCACGGCCAAATATTTTCATATCTGTGAGCCAGGAATTCCACTCCTAGGTACATATCCCACAGAAATGTGTACCTATATGCAGTAAGAACCATGTGGCAGAATCTTTATAGCATCCCTATTGGTAATAGCTTCAAACTGGAAAACTACCCAAATGCCAATCAACAGTAGAGTGGATAAATAAATGCATGTGTTTACATTCACACAATGAAATACTATGCAGCAATCGGAATGAGCACAGTACAACAACATTAGTAATGTTAAGGGGGGATAAATCCACAGAACATTACAATGTACGATTCCATTTATATAAAGGAAATATATATATATATATATTTTTTCTTAAATAGGCAAAAGTATTTGATATTGTTAAACATTCATTTACTCTAAGTGGGGTGTGGTGTCTGGAAGAGGCTCACAGGAGGCTTCTGAAGTAATTCCTTTTCTTAGTGCTGATTATAAGGGTGTGTTCAGCTTGTGAGGATTCATTGAGCTACATACCAATGTTTTGTGCATTTTTCTGTATGTATGAGGCTTGTTACTTCCATAAATTTTCTGTAAAATATGTATGATTTTGTGAATGGACAATTTAAAGAAATGTACCAGGAGAATAATAGGTTTTACAGACATGAGCGCGGTGAATGAGTGAGCAAACGTTGGAGACATTTTCATGATCTAGGTGTGTGTCATTCCACGTACCTTCCTTCTTCTTGGCCAGTGGCACCCCCTCCCACTTTCCACCTCCACCTTCAGTCCTCAGGGCCTGCCCAGCAAGTGTGCTTTTCTGTGAGGTTAAGGTAATCAGGCCCTCAGGCCCAGGCCGCCTTGCTGCTTCCTGGCTCATTTATAGGGTGAAAGTCATTTGAGACACGTGACATCCTTCTCACTAACAAGCGAGGAAACTGAGGCTTGACCAAGATCACAGACCGGTTAGTTACGAAATATGTTCAAATATACCTCAGGCAACTCGACACCCAATGTTCCATGCCAATTTGGAAGGGTTTGAGTAGGAATCCCTAATTTTACCATCTCTGTACATCTCTCCCACTGTAACATCTAAAATCTCCTCCCTTCCCTTGGGGAACCTTTCTCTCTGGTCTCCCTGCAGTGGCCCACCACTAGGAAGCCCCAGAAAGGGGGCTGAGAGGTTGGGGTAGGAGGTGCATGTGAGATGCTGTGCAGCTGCCACACTTGGACCAGGGTCGGCTTGCTGGAGGCCAGCGAGCCCTTTCTAATGCTGCAACCTTATTCCTTCCCCAGGTCCTTCCCACCCACCCCTGCTGCCATGAAGATCGCAGTGATTGGGCAGAGCCTCTTTGGCCAGGAAGTGTATTGCCACCTGAGGAAGGAAGGCTATGAGGTCGTTGGCGTGTTCACTGTCCCAGACAAGAATGGGAAGGCGGACCCCCTGGGTGAGTGGGTGGTCTAGGAGCAGGGGATGGGGGTGAAGAGAAGGCAGGCAGCAGTGGATGGGAGCAGAAGCTCACAGGATCTTGTGGTGGGGCCGTGGGTGTCCCTGGAGACCTCCTCCCCACCTGGTTGTGAGACGGGGCTTCCATCCGGGAGAAGAGCTATGGGAACACTCCGCCTGCTCCCAGCTCAGCTGTCTGGTTACTCCATGTTTCTCTGACCCGAGTCCTCAGGCCCTGAAAGGGATGCCAGGCAGGAGTCACTGTGTCCCCGCCACTGAGCAGGGCTGGCTCACAGAGTGCTAAGCCCCACCCTGGCAGTTTCTGTTCAGGGGGATGGAATAGGGGCTGAGAATTTGCATTTCTAACCAGTTCTCCCGGTGATGCTGATGCCTGTGGCTCTAGGAGGAGCAATTTGAGAATCAGGGGCTGAGCTGGGGGCCTCAGCAACCCAGCAAGATCCTCAGCTCAGATTCACAGACTCTCCAGGGACACTCACGGGTCCTCTCAGGCCTGACAGACAAGGAAGAGGGGGCCAGGCTTAGGAAAGGGGCCTGTGGGGCTGACCAGACACAGGCTTGGTTCATGAGGAAGAGTTGAGTCTCCCCAGACAGCAGTGCAGGCCCCGTTCTTAGAGCTGACCCATGACATAGCCTGAGCCCAGCCCCGGCCACCAGGTGACCATTGACACCAGCTCCTGAGCCTGGACCCAGACTGGGGCTGCTACTTGACCTTACCTCAGATGCCACGCAGAAGTATTCCCTTGGTCACAGTGGGAACAGCTTTTGCAAGCACAGTCCAGTCTGCTCATACTGACCCCACCCTCCTTCAACACCTCTGGATGCCAGGGCACAGAGATGGAGGGGCTAGAAGGTGGGTCAGGTCCAGTCAGGGGCCAGACATCAGGAGCGCTAACAGAGAATCAAGTACAAGCAAGTGTCCGATGGGTGCCAAAGAGGGGCGGGCAAAAGAGAACTTGAAGGTACCGGTATAGGGACTGCAGGAGGCAGCTGCCACCACTAAGGCTAGGGAAAGTCGAGGGAAGAAGTTGTGACTTCTAACACTTGGAATTGGGGGAGCTGTAATTCAGACCCGTGAGGAGGGTGTGCTGGCCATGGGGGCTGGTAACAGGGTCGGAAGAGGGGCACGAGGGCTGGGACCTGGACCTTGGAGTGCTGACACCAGCAAGAGGGGGTTGTGTGCACTGAGGCTAGTTATGCAGATACTGGGAAGAATGCAAAGAATTCAGCTGCTTCTCTGGGTGAAGAAGTGAGGCTGGGGTAATGCTCACAGAGAGGAAGGAGCCCTCCTCCACCCCCCCTCTTCTCCCCTCCTCTCCTCCCCCTCTCCAGCCTGTCAGTGTCCCTGCTGCACCCATATGGCCAGTGCTTTTGTGGTTTGCAGGTCCCAGACCCCTCCCCAGAGAGCAGGGTAGAGAAATAGTAACTTGGTGATGGGCATGATGTGAAGCTTTGGGGAGTGGTATGAAGGCAGAAGGCCAGCCGTTGGGGGTCCGGCAGGAGTCTGGGAGAGGGAGGAGCTCAGATGTCATCTCTCGGTTGTCAGCAGAAGTCAGACCAGATAGAGCAGTCCCTGAAACCTCAGCCTTGGCTAGTGCTGCCCCTCTGCACTGTGGGGTGGAGCCTGGCTGGGCAGTGGGGAAGGCTAAAAGGGACAGGCCTAGAGAGAAGAGGCAGGAGTTACTTTGCTGGGAAGGCAGAGGTGGCCACGTGTGGGTGGGTGCCAAAAGGGACTGGTTTTCCATTCCCTGTCCCACAGGCCTGGAGGCTGAGAAGGATGGAGTGCCAGTGTTTAAGTTCCCCCGCTGGAGGGAGAAAGGACAGGTTCTGCCTGGCGTGTTGGCAAAATACCAGGCTCTGGGTGCTGAGCTCAACGTCCTGCCCTTCTGCAGCCAGTTCATCCCCATGGAGGTCATCAATGCGCCCCGCCATGGCTCCATCATCTACCACCCGAGTCTGCTCCCCCGGCATCGAGGGGCCTCGGCCATCAATTGGTAAGGTGGCAACAGCAGCCCCCTCTGTCTGAATTGACATCCTCCCTTAGCCCAGAACAGGTGCCATGCAGGTGCCTAGCTGTGCTGCCAGATGGCATCCACACACCGGATTGGTTTAAGTGTTATCAATCAGCAAGAACACTCAGGAGAACTGGGGCTAAGCCTTGCTAAGTACTCTGCACTCCCACCGTGAGCTTCAAAGGGGGCAGGCATGTTCCCATCTTGCCTCGGGATCTCAGCAACAGTGTGTCAAGGGGCCTCACCCAGTAGGCTACCAGGACCACCAGCCAGGTGATGTGTCCAGAGGTCTGCTCTACCCTCTACCCACTGCCATCCTCTCAGTGGCACCCCACTTAGAAAGAGCTAAAGATGGGGGATGAGAAGTACTAAGAAGACAATAAATGGGTGATGTGCCTGGTAGGTGGGGTAGTTTAGATGAGTAGTCAGGGTGGGCAGCATCTAAGCTGGGAAGAGAGAGTGGGTTTGCAGTCAGACTGGTCTGGTTGGAATTCTACAGCCACATCTCTGCACTTCTCTGCATCTGTTTCCTTGTCTGTAAAGGGGGCGTGCAATGCCTGTTACACCATTGGGGAAGATTAAGTTACATGAGGCATATGGGGCTTTTACCACAATGCCTGGTTGGTGTCGATAAATAGCATTTTATTTCTCCTTCCCACTCTCACCAGAACAGGCATGGATCCTCCCAGGGATCGAGGGGGTCAAGAGGGTGTGCTGGAGGATGGCAGGGTCCATACAGGCTGCCCCCAAGTCGTCCCTCTCTGTGGTCCTTGCTGCTAGACTCAGGGTTTCATTTTTCTGTTCCCTAGGACCCTCATTCACGGAGATAAAAAAGGGGGGTTTACCATCTTCTGGGCAGATGATGGCCTGGACACCGGGGACCTTCTGCTCCAGAGGGAGTGTGAGATCCTCCCGGACGACACCGTGAACACTCTGTATAACCGCTTCCTCTTCCCTGAAGGCATCAAAGGGATGGTAAGAGCTGGGAGCCGGCCTTGCCACGTGTGCCTGTTTGTCCCAGACACCCTTTCTAGGCCCCGCCTGCCCTGGAGCTGGCTGGGAATTTGTACCCCCAATTCAAGGGTTCCAGAGGGAGAGAGCTCTCATTTCATAGTTTCAAAGAGGCATGATTAGGACATTTAATATACTGTATTAGGCAGGACTCTTGCTTACAACTGGAAGAACCAAACTCAAAAAGCTTTAGCCAAAACGGGGACATTTTAGGCTCATTAAATAGAGAAGACTAAAGGCAGGGATGGTGTCAAGCATGGCTGAATCCAGAGGCGTAAGCCATGTCACTAAGATTCTATTTCTCTCTTTTTCTTCACCCTAAATCTACTTTTCTGTTTGGTTACCTTCATTCTTCGGTTGACTGCCCTCAAGTGGTAGGAAAAAAAGTCACTGGTACCTCAAGGCTTATATCTCTGGGCTCCAGGGGAAGGGAAATCCTCTTTTTCCTAGAAATCATGAATGAAAAATCAGAGAAGACTGATTGGCTGTTTTGGGGGTCATGTGATCACCCTGAGCTAATCACTGACCAGGATGATGTGGTACTCTGATTGGCTAGCCTCAGTCACATGCTTCCTGCTGTGGCCTGTGGGGGAAGGAAGGCTGGTCCAGTTGTAGTCCTGTGGACCGAGTTTCCTCCACAAGAAAACTCAGTGTTACCCGAGGAAGAGACAAGGATGACTGATATCAGAGACACTTATGCTTGGCTCGGCAGGCAGACCCAGTGGGACCTGACTCCAAAGGGGTTGGTGTGTGTGCGGGCCTGCTGGTGGTCCAGTGGGAGAAGGCCAGCCAATGATGGCCAGCATTCCTGCTTCTCACAGATTCCAGTGGCAGGCAGGGGTCAGCCAGGAGGAGTCTCCAGGAGGACAGCATTTGCTGTTTGGAAGTAGCGATGAGCATAACAATGCCGTGAAAGTGCTCACTGCTGCCCAGATGTCAGCAGCCTGGCGTGCAGCCACCTTTGACTTTTCACGTGTGTAGAACTAGATGCCTCTTTGTATTCTCTCCCATGCAAAGTAAACTTGCTGCAGATTTTGTATGAGAGACAGAGAAAGGGGTTACTTGCACATTTCACAGGAAACCATTAAAAATGTCCTTTAAGGCTGCGCTGTCCAATAGGACAGCCACTGGTCACACGCGGCTATTAAATTAACTTAAATGAATTCTAATTAAAAATTGAGTTCCCCAGTCTCACTAGCTACATGTCAAGTGCTTAGGAACGGCGCATGGCCAATGACCCCTGTGTTGGACAGTACAGGCGTAGAACGTGTGCATTGCCACAGAGCACTGCACTGGGCAGTCCTGCTTTAGACATTTCTGACACTCCCATCACTTCTCAGTCTCGCTGTGTCTGGGGCTCTCCCACAGCCCCTTCCTCACAATGAGCTCAGGCTTCTTGGCTACCCTTCCCCCTACCCTGATTTCTTCTCCCACAATCTTCCTCGTCTCTTGAACAGAGAAACTACTTCCTGCTTAATCTCAGACCTCCAAAACCATCGCGAGGCTCATGACCCATCCTCCTTACCAGGCAGGGAAGGTTTCAGATAAAAACATGGAAATGTGTGTGTGTGTTCTATGTAATCTTCCAAAACCTTGTGTAGTGGAGAGGGCGGAGTTTAGTGCCCATTGTACAGATTGGAATTGGATTCAAACGAGCTCCATCTCTTCATACAGGAGATATTTCTTGGATCCTGTGGTGTGCCAGGCATGTGTGATTCGTGTGGGGCAGGGTCCAGACTCAGTGAGGACCCAGGGGACGGGAGTAAGGGGAAGGTCCTAATACTGGGAATGCTGACCAACCCGGTCTCCCCAGGTGCAGGCTGTGAGACTGATTGCCGAGGGCAGAGCCCCCAGAGTCCCTCAGCCTGAGGAAGGAGCCACCTACGAGGGCATTCAGAAGAAGGAAACAGCCAAGGTGAGTGCCAAGACTCTGCCCACCCTGAAGCCAGGCTATGCTCAGACTGGGGTGAGGAGGGCATCCGGGGAAGCGGGGGTTCTGGCTGCCCAGCCAGATTGTAATGGTTTAAGGCCAGAAGAGAGGGCTGCCCAGGCTGGGGAAGCGTGAGCTAAGCTGTGGACGGGGAAGGCATGCGCACCCAGACAGGCAGGGGTCTGGGTCCTTTCTGGGTTTTTCTCCGTTTCTCTTTAGGAAGAATGGGCAGGCAGGATCCCCAGGGAGAAGTGTGTGTGTGTGTGTGTGTGTGTGTGTGTGTGTGTGTGTGTGTGTGTGTGTAAAATCAGCTGTCGTGCTGGCAGTCTTTAAGATGAGGACGAGAGATAATTCAGTTCCTCAAAGCTGTCACAGTAATGGAGTCGGTGGGCTGTATCTCTGCTCCTCTGTTCAGGGCTTCTGGGGTGCTATATGGGGATCCATGTGAGTCCTGTAGGCCAGGAGGAGCTGTGGGCGGCAGGGCACTATGGGATGGGCCTGCACTTTGTGCCGGGTACTCTGTAAGGCGTTGGCCATCTTAATCATGGAACAGTATCTCCCCCAAACCATTAGTTTATGTTTACTCAACCTGCGAAAGTCTGAGGGTTAGAGAGCACCTGGAGCATGGGTACCAGGGAGACACCCACCCAGCTCAGGAACTCAGACTAGTGTCTGAGAAGAAGCCGGACTCCCCACTCTCTTCCCCGGGCTTCACCTACTGCCAAGGGCCCACAGGCTGGAGGGGAGGGCATAGGTGTTGCCCAGATGGTCAGCAAGTGGAGAGAGACCTGCTAAGCAGCCGCGTCCTGCCCCACAGATCAACTGGGAGCAGCCAGCAGAGGCCATTCATAACTGGATCCGTGGGAACGACAAGGTGCCGGGCGCCTGGACAGAGGCTTGTGGGCAGGTGTGTTCATGCGTGACTGGGATTGAGCTAGATGCACTGGTGTGCCCCACTGACTGCAGAACTGGTTGGCAAACAGCCACTGCCCTGAACTCCAACCCCACCCGAGTGCCCCCAGCCACTTCAGCCCCTCCCCCAGGACCATGGGACCTACCTGCCATCCGGTGGCTAAAGGATCAAGGCCTCCAGGCCCTGCAGCAAACCTGAGGTTGAGCTGTGTTGGTTGTAAAGTATTTTGACTCTCACCCCTGGGCTCGTAGAGACCCCAGGCCCACCTCTGACTTGGACTTAGCCCCAGGGGGAGAGGCAGCATGCTTAGGCCAGAGGCTGGGCAGGGGACAAGTCAGATGGTGCTTACAGGCTCTCTTGAGGGGTCAGGGTCTGGCAAGACTATAAGCAGGGACTTTGCATCCCATGGAGGGCAGTCCTGTCCTCCACAAAGTCCCAGACTGTCCTAACCCCTCATCATTGACCAAGCACCCAGACTGTGTCCGGGAGTGCCCCTGCTACCCTCACCACCACGGCACCCCTTTCAAAGTGACCAGTGCATGGTGGCATCCCCAGGGCCGGCGTCCTCACTGTGGTGTCTTGAGCAGATGTCCTCCCAATGTCTGTCTCCCTGAGATCTGAGGCTGGGGCCAATACCAAAGGTCTTAGGGGCACATCGGGCTCAAGGGCTCCAGAGGCCGCTGAGGCCTTGCTTGTGCCCCTTGAGGCAGAGTCCCAGGCCCACAGAGCACTGTCCCCCGCCCCCACGTCATCTCCCTAGCCCTGCTCAGCCCTACCCAGCCCTGCCTAGGCTGCCAGCAGTGGGGACCTCTTCTCATTCGCTGCCTTCTGGCTCTCCTGTCCTGTTTCCAAACAGAAGCTGACGTTTTTCAACTCCACGCTGAACACTGCAGGCCTGGTGCCCGAGGGAGAAGCTTTGCCCATCCCAGGAGCCCACCGGCCGGGGGTGGTCACCAAAGCGGGACTGATCCTCTTCGGGAATGATGACAGAATGGTAACAGTGCTGCTGTGGGTCACATGTCCCTTGAGACTTCAAGGCCACACTGACTTCTGCCCAGGGGTTCTGGCCCTGCAGTAGACTCCAGGCTGCTCTGGAGAGAATAAGATGGCAGGCTCTAGGAGTCCATGTGTGCCCCTGACCACTCGGTCTGCCCACTTCCTGTTCCAGGAAGGCTGGCCTTTTGCTCTTTTGGACCAGGTGCCCTCCCCAGAGCTGGGTGTCCTGTGAGAGTGTCAGAATCAGGGGGAAGCCCTCTGCAGGGAGTCCTGAACTTGGGGCCTCATATTAGTGCTGCAGAGTATCCAAGCACCACTGGCGTGGTCATTAAAGCACCGTGCCTCAGTTTCCTTCTCTTTGAAGAGCCCTGGAGTCATGCCAGGCATATAGCATGCTCCAATTTGTATTAGCAGACTCTGTAGCTCAGAAACAGCTAACATTATGGAGCACTTTCTGTGTGCTGGGCACAGCTTTAAAACAATTTCCATGTATTAAATTTAATTCTCCCAACAACCCTATGAGATATGTATTAATATTATACCCATTTTACAGAGGAGGAAACTGAAACACAGAGATTTTTTTTTTTTAAACAAACCTAGTTTGTGGCAGAACTGGGATTCAAACCCTAAAATTCTGGCTCTGAGGCCCACCAGTTGGCCATGGTTCTCTATTAGTGCTCACTCCGTGCATTGATGAGCAGGTCAGGACCTTAAGATACCAGGGGCAGGGAAGAAAGAGGACAGGCAAGGGACTGTGAACACGTTAGGGAATTTCAACAAACCCTGGATGCTGACCCTTGGCTGCATTGGTGTGTGTGTACAGGCCAATTTATCACGGCTGATAAATGCGGTTGGAAGACCAGATCTGTCTTGGATCACATTCCCTAGAAGCAGTTCCTGAGGTGGGAAATCTCGTGCACATGATTGCTGGACCATTTGGGGGAGCAGGCTAGGATAGAGGGTTCTGGAGCAGTCCAGCCTTAATCAGGACAGGCTCTGCAGTGTGACTTACATCAGCTGATCATGTCCCAGCATCCTCACATTACTCGGTTCTCTATTTCTGCACCCCCGAGTTAGGGTGGGGGTCAAAGATACATAGCCCCTGGCCTCTCTGTGCAGGGCCATGCTTATCTGCCAACATAGAGGAGGACACGGGTACAGAAGTAGGCCACTAACTGCCCATGCTTGTAGCAGGGCCCTCTATGGGGGAAGGGTACCAGCTCCGTCCCCTGAGATATCCACAGTACAGCAGAGCAAAGGGGCAGCCTTGGTGGATACCCTTGTTTGAACCATCTCTTGGGACTTTCCAGCTGGACATGGCTGGGCTTTAGCTCACAGAAAGCTCCAGAACATATTCAAAAGGCAGCAAGCTAGGGGTCAGACATGGGACTTGGCACCAGATCTATTAGGGCCATGTGTGATATATGCCATTCTTACAGACCTCTTATCAAACAGAGATGTCCTTCTCTACCCAACAGTACATCTGCTCCTCTTCCTACCTCAGTATGCCCTCTGTCCCCCAGAGGGACATATATGACCTTCACCAGATGTTCTCATGGGGCTTAGGGTGCTGGGGGATTTGGTGATGAATTGTTTTCTCAGTTGGTTTTCAAAGTAGTGCTGGAATTATCTTATCTAATGCACGGGCATCGGTTTTATAGAAATAATAAAGCCATTACACATAAGAGAATGAGAGCATGGTGGGGTGGGTGACAGGGAGAGCTGAGCATGAGCTTCAGTTTCCTCTGTGTCCTTACACAGCAGCCTCCCCACTCTGAACACCTCCTCATGCATCTGAGACCCCCTCTGCCTTTCTTGCGGTGAGGGCCGGAGAGGAAGCACAGCGCTCTCTGCAGACTTGCTCTCTTCCCTGCATCAGGGCAACCACAGGCCCTGTACAACCCTTTCTTGTGCAGCTGCTGGTGAAGAACATCCAGCTGGAGGATGGCAAGATGATGCCGGCCTCACACTTCTTCAGGGCAGAAGACAGCAGCACCCTCGAGCTGACGGAGGCAGAACTGGCCACCATGGAGGCTGTGCGGGTGAGACCACTTCAGGGCTACTGTCTGGTTGGGCAGGTCCTGCACTGCGCATATGTTTTGTGACTCACAATCCCGGGAGTCAGGCTCTCCGCACTCTCTGTGGATGTGCTGGCCCCAGGCACAGTGTTGGTTCTATCCTGTCTTGGGGTTTTCTATGTCCACTTGCCCCTTTTTCCTCTACCTCTGGAAGCCTGAGATTTGGTCAGTTGTCTATGACTCTTCTAGGGACTCATTGTCAACAGTGGACAAATGAAACAGAAGCTCCTGGAATAGTGAGTCAGGTGCCAAGCCCAAGGTGTACCCTGGGGTTAGAGGGCTAGCTGGACAAACAGGCCCTCTGGAGCTTACAATTGAGTGGCATTATGTGTTTACTAGAGGCCCAATGCATGAAGATTTGTGCAAGAATGGGCCTTACTTCCCCTGGCTGCTGGCACCGCCTTCGCTCCGGCCCAGAGCCAACTTTCTGCCTTCTCACGCTGCCCAGAGGCCCAGAGTGGCTGGGGCGGTGCAGAATGCCTCTGGCTGCTCAGCACCTGAGTATGCAAATTAACCCGCCATCTTTGTTGGGTTAATTTGCATGCTCACTCCTGATTGGCTGGTGGGCGTCATGAAGGTATGGTCAATTTGCATCTTACTCTTTTATTATTGTAGATAGATGTCAGCAGCCACATGGGTGGGTGTGGATGTTGATGACAAGTACAGACCAGCGGGATTTATCAAGGGAGAGACAGGAGAACACCAAGAACTTCCTTATTCGAAAGCTGAACATTTGAATGTCTGTTTAAAAAAAAAGAAAAGAAAAGCATATTCATTCAAAAAATATTCTTGGACAATAAAAAATATATTAAAAAATATTCTTGGAGCAATTGCTCTGGCCCCAGCCCTATGTCCACTCTGGGGTTAGAGGGCCAGCTGGACAAACTGGCCCTCTGGAGCTTACAAATGAGTGGCATTCAGAGTGGCATGAGATTATGTGTTAATAGAGCTGGACTTGAGTCAAAAGCTGCTACAGCTGAGTCCATCTGTGAAATGGAAAGAATAAACCCCACCTCCGTGGCTGTTGAGTGGTTGGAGGAGAGAATGCGTATAAAAAAGGTCAATTTAGTAGCATCTATTAGGATCTATAAAAATGTTGGCAAAGAGCCTAACAGTCATCAAAAAACAACAGGTACTTCTAGAGTGTGTACACATGTAGAGTTCTAAACACTTCAAGGGGTGGTCAGGCCAGGACCTTCAGGCTCCTTGAAGCAGCTGTACCTTGGAATAGACAGAGAGCCAAGCCTGATACCATGCACACATCAGGGGCTGCTGTCACCCAGCTGACACCTGCTCCCAGCTCCCCTGTGTTCTCACCATGCCTGTTCTTCAGAGTGCCTGGAAACGGATTCTCCCCAATGTCCTGGAGGTAGAAGACTCCACCGATTTCTTCAAGTCGGGGGCCGCATCAGTGGATGTGGTGAGGTAAGGCCAGGAGTGGGGGGGGGGGGGGGGCGGGGTCCCATCCCATTTGTCTGAGGCTGTGCCATTCATCAGCCCAAAATGTAATGGTGGGAAACCACCACCATTTGTTATACTCATGATTATAGAGGTCAGTGATCCAGAAAGGGCCCGTGAGTGCAGGCCTGGCAGGCCACCCTGAATGGCTACAGGTCAGTGGACTGGCAGGAGCTAGGACAGCTGAGTAGGGATGTACTGCTGCTAGCTGGCTTCTCACCACCATGCCTGGCACCTGGGCCAGGAAGGCTGGCAGCTGCTTTGCTGGCACCACTGACCAGGCACCTGCATGTGGTGGCTTGGGGACTTGGACTTTTCATGGTGCTGAGAGCGAGAGTGCCAGCAAACAGTGCAGGTGTGGTAGCACCTTTCGTCACCCAGCCTGGAAAGTCTCCCCATCGAGTCACTGCTCCTGACTTGATTGGTCTCAGCAGTCACAAGCCTATTCAGACTCAGGGGCAGGGGCAGGGGCAGGGGTCTGAGACCTACCCCTTCAATGGGAAGAGAATCAGCTAATGTATGACTGTTTTTAAAACTGCCACAAGCTTCAATACCCCCAGTTGAAGCCAAAGTGTGCAGAAAGTGGGGGCTGGGGGAGGACAGGCAGGTTGGGCCTAAGCAAATGAATCTAACCTCACAAGTGTTCCCATCAGATGTATGTTGCGGGTAAAGGAATCATGATTTCAATATTTTAAAAATTGAGGTATAAGTTTATGTACAGCGAAATGCACAGATCTTTAAGACAGTAGTTTGGTAGACTTTGGTTTAACTTGTGTAACCCACACACGCTATATAATATATAACCTATAGATGATGTGATATCTTTCATATACAACATAAGTTATATCTTGATCAAGATAGACACCAGCTCACCCCAGGAGGTTCCCTCCTCCTCTTTTCCAGTCAGTAGCCCCATGGCCCATAGACAATCTTTCACCAGAGATTAGTTTACCTATTCTTCAACTTCCTATGAATTGTCCTGCCTTTCATTTAACAGTGTATAAAAAGAAGGTTCAGGATTAAAAAGAAAAAGAGCCCGGCCAGTGTGGCTCAGTGATTGAGCATCAACTCATCAACCAAGAGTTCACCAATTCGATTCCCAGTCAGGGCACATGCCCAGGTTGTGGGCTTGTTCCCTAAAATCGATAAAAAACATATTTAAAAATAAAAAAGGGAGAGAAGGATGTGGAATACACTAAAACATCTTTGCTTATAACAATAGTAATTAATTTATTCAGTTTGGTTTAAGCAAAAAAGCCAAAAAAAAAAAAAAAAAAAAAAGAAAGGAAGAAAAGAAAGTTCAAAAGTCTATAGCAGCTTTCTTTAGGCATAGTTGACTACTCCAAAGAGTCAAATTATGTCATGAACTTGTCACCATCTGTTGCTTCATTTTGGGGCAGGAATTTTCTTCATAGTGACAAGATGGCTGCACAGTAGCTTTGGCCTCATTTCTTGCCTTTACACCTTTCCCACTGAAAAGGGGATTGCTCCTCCAGCAGTTTTCACATAAGTCCTTGACTGGAATTTACTGTCCCTGGTGGAGTCATGAACCAATCACTGGCCAGGGGGAGGCATGATGTATTTGCCAACTTTTACTACCCTCCTCCTCTTCTGTCTCCCCTGGATACTGCAAATGTTCACTTGACTCCAGAGTTCCAAAACATCTAATTCAGACAGTTCTACCATTTCAATAGTTATGTAGGTAGAGGGATGAATTTTTGGAGTTTCCCGCTTTATCATCTTTAGTCTTTACGTAGGCTTTTATTTATCTTACAAGTGAAATGGAAAGTATATGTTTGAATTTTAAGCAACTGCTTTACAGAGTGGTTTCCAAAGTACCATTTTACAATCTTACTAGCAGTGTATGAGAACTCAGTTGGTAAGGTCAGGCTTTATAATTTTAGACATTCTAATGAGTATGCAGCCATATCTTGTGGTTTTAATTTGCACTTTCCTAGTGATACTGAGGATCTTTTCATATGTCATCCATATTTCTTCTTTGGTGAAACATCTGATCAATCTTCTGACCATTTTTACTTAGGCTGTTTTTTTCTTAGTGTTGAGTTTTGAGAATTTGTAAAATATCCTGAATAAAAGCCCTTTATCAGATATATGATTTGGAAATATTTTCTCTCAATCTGTGGCTTGTTTTTTAATCTCTAACAGTATCTTTTGAAGATTATTATTAATAGTTGGGTTATATCATTTACTCATCACAGAGTGGTAGCAGAGCTTTTATTATTCCCATATTACAGGTGAAGAAACTCAGACTCAGAAGAGTTTGTCACTTGCCCAAGGTCATAAATTAGTAAGTGGTGGAGCCAGAACTTGAAAACAGGACCTTCTGAGTCCATGGACTGGGATCTTAACCCCAATTCTAGGCTAACACTCATGCTGTGGCTGCTGGGATGAGGGTCTGTTCATAAATGTCTTTGGCACCACCACCGCTGCTGCTGGAATAACGCAGGACTGCCACGCCTCTTCCCATGCTCCCACTTTCAAAATCTCCTTTCCTTCAGGCTGGTGGAGGAAGTGAAAGAGCTGTGCGATGGTGTGGAATTGGAAAATGAAGATGTTTACATGGCAACCACCTTCAAGGACTTCATCCAGCTGTTAGTGAGAAAGCTGCGAGGGGATGACAAAGAGAGCGAGTGCATTGTTGACTACGTGAGTTCTGGGCTTCCCCACATGGGCATGACCCTATAGACCCCTCAGGCATCTACTACTATGGATCCAAAAGAACTCATGGGGGTAACCTAGATGTACAGAAAGGCAGGGCCCCCCCAAGTGCCCACCTTTCAGTGTCCCAAGCTCTCCCTGGCACTCTGGAGAACCTGAGGATGCCAGGGCAGTAGGGCAAACTCAACAGAGGAAATTGCTGTCTAAGACTCAGTATGTAGGCTAAGTTCTGAGTCCCAAGACACGAGACTAGGATAATAGAAAGAGGCCTTTACCGAGAATTTCTCTCCCTCTTTCTCCTTTGTTGGTTTTTCCAGCTTCATCTCTACTGTGCTCACAGCCCCTCCTAGATTACCTGCCTCAACTCTGGTGCCCCTGGCTGGCCCTAGCCCCTGGTTCTGGCACGACCTTCTCCTCCATTTGTCACTGAAATTTAGTGAGGGCAGTGGCTTCCTGCGGTTGCTGATGTCTGGGTTGATTAATGGCTTCTCAGCTCTTCCATCACCTGTGTTACCAATTCTCTGCATTAAATTATTTTTGTTGAAATGCCAGGAAAAAAAGAAAGCAAGAGAGAAAGGAATTGGGAGTGTTTTCCCAATAAGGAAACAAATGTTGCTATACATTTAACTTGTATTATGGAAGAGTGCTGAAGTAATTGCAAGTCTGTTTCTTAGAGAAACTATTTATTTATCCTTTAATCCTCACCCAGGGATGTGTTTTTTAATTTTTTTTAGAGAGAGGAAGGGAGAAAGAGAGAGAGACATATCGATCAGTTGCCTTCCATGCGTGCGAAGAAATGTGGATCAAATCCACAACCTTTTTGGTGTACAGGATAATGCTCCAAGCAACTGAGCCACCCAGCTAGGATATTTCTTAAAGACACTCTTGAAAATTATCTCTAGCTTATCTTGGTACAAACTCCCACAACAAGTAGCTTTGGGGTAGTTTGTTTGGCTGGTAGTTTGAAACAAAAGCTGATGAAGAAAACATGGGTGGTCAGGATGGACCTCAGGTTGGCTATAGCTTTGTGAACGAATAACTGATGAACAGGTTTCCCAGACGCTCCTGCATTCAGCATGGAATTGCAGGTATGTGGATAAGTGAGTGGTGGGGCTGGTGTCATGTCTGGTGGCTTACAAGGGCCTGTCCACCTACTTCCTATGTGTGAAGGCCAAGCAAACAGCCTGAGGTTACACAGTAGGTAAGTATCAGGGCTAGGACTTCAACCTAGGCAGTCTGGCCTCAGTCCATTCTATTCATTTCTTCTTACCACTCAGATCCTCAGACTTCTCACATAATAGACCCCTTGTGTGTGTGCACACACACACACACACATGCGTGCCAATGGTTGTCTATCCATCTGTGTTTCCCGTGTCTCCAGGTGGGTTTGTGCCAGCCAATGATGCCCATTTGTGAAGAATCCACACTACAGCTAAAGCCTGTGAAACCTTTCTTTCCAGGTGGAAAAGGTAGTGAACAAGCTGACCCTCCGAATGCCCCACCAGCTCTTCATTGGGGGCACATTTGTGGATGCTGAGGGTGCCAAGACCTATGAGACCATCAACCCGACAGATGGAAGTGTGAGTGCAGGCCCAGCACCTTCTTTTTCCTCCCTCCCTCTGCTCCCCATGGTCTGCTTGCCCATCTACTCCCCTATCTGACGCTGGGGTGGGGGGCGGTCCTGGCCCAGGGGACCTCTGCTTGGACACAAAAGGGCTGCAGTCCATCGCCAGTCCTTTCTACAGGAATGACATAGAGGGAGGTGTAGTGTGGAAGGGTTGGTGGGGGCTTGGGGCAGGACTCTAAAGGGCCTGCTCTAGAAACTGGAATAAATTTCAAACCATTCCCTCCCCTCCACACTTCAACAGTTATCCCAGCATGGCCCTACCTTCTCGAATATTTGTACCCTAATGTCTGGAAATTTGTCCTTGAATTCTATGTTTGTCAGGATTCTTGACTATGGCCCTCTTACATCATGACCCATGTACACACACATTCTCACACATGTACATACTTGGGACAGCACTTACTCTTACAGGTATCTACCGAACGTTTTCTATCCTGCCCCATCTTACTAGTACAGTATCGCTCCAGTCCCTGCAGAAAATAGGGGATCATTGGAGGGAAGTTTAAAGAAAGTGCTTTACAAAGAGACGGACAAGGTGTGGGGACACAGACAAAGGGTACAGTGCCCTCGGCAAAAGCATGGAGTGCTGTTAGCACCTCAAAGCCTGTTTTGGGAGTCTTGGGATGGAGGCTGTGTGGACAGGGCTGCCCAGCAGGCGCTCTCTGTAGTGACCAGCAAGGAAGCCTTGGCCTTAGCCCTCCAGCCCCTCTCTTCCACCTGCACCCAGGCCTGTGCTGTGGACCATGTGGGTACCCTTAGGGCATGCAATGCAGAGAGGGGACAGGTCTAGTCACCCCCAATGTCTAGCCTATTCCACATAAAAAATAAACCTTTTGCCTGGGACTCACTAAATGAATGGATCTATGCTCTCGGTTTGAAAATGCTCAGCCTTAGTCAGCAGCCCAAGTCTGTTGCCCTGTGTTGGCTCAGTGAGAAGGTTATGAGAAGGTCCCTGGTATGTAGAAACACAAATAGACCTTCCCCAGGCCTCATCTTACTCTGGCTGCACCCTCCCCGTGCCCTTCCATTGGTAGAATTTCTTCTCTGAGTGCACCCAGGTGGCGGGGGAGCAGGCAGGCGTGTCTGTGTCCACTGAGCCCAAGGAAGGCTTCAGAGTTCTGCTCCACCACAGGTTATCTGCCAGGTGGCCCTGGCCCAGGCCAGCGATGTTGACAAGGCAGTGGCTGCTGCAAAAGATGCTTTTGAGAACGGATTGTGGGGGAAGATCAGTGCCCGGGACCGGGGCCGGCTCCTGTACAGGTGAGAGCCACATACCCACCTGTCAGCTCCCACCACCTTCAGCTCAGGGCAGCTCCGGTCCTGTCAAGAAGAACTAGGGTTTCCAGACAGGTCCCCGAGGCCCGAGGCACATAAAAGGCTACTCAGAGGAAGTGACGTGAGAGGCAAGAGGGATTTTACAAGTGACCTCAGGGGAAAGAGTAGAGGGGACAGTGTGAGCAAAGATGAGGGGACAGTGTGAGCAAAGATGAGGAGGTGCAAAAGTGAGGGAGTGCTTCAAATGGGAACCACAAACTGGCAAAGCTAACAGCTGGTTCTGGGCAGACCCAGATAGACAGGGTGCTCACCTGGATCAGCACAGAGGCCGACCAGGGCAGGGACGGGCTCATCCTCACCACCACCACCCCCCCCCCTATTTTTTAAAGTCAGGGTGTCAATGGCCCTCCCTCCTTAGCTCCAATCAGAAATCTTAGAGAAGGACTTGGGGTAGCTCTGGCTTGTGACCACAGGATGGAATGAGGCCTGGAAGAGAGGAGCTGCTCCCCTAGAACCAGGTGGTCTGAGTGGGGGTGGAGCAGTCACCCCGAAGGAAGTGGGGTGATGTTTCCAGCAGAAACGGGGGTGCTGGACAGACGAACTTAGCAATATCCAAAAGCCTGGTGAGCCGGTTTCAGGAACCTGGCTTTGATGCTCTGGGTTCGGGGAAGCCCTCAGGCACGGAGCCTGGTGATGATGCAGTCAGTGCTGGTCATCTGGCGGGAAAGGCCCCACCCTGGCCACGCTGTCGGAATGCCTTTTGTTTCTATTCCAGAGGTCAGACATGCCAAGGCAGCCCCGCAGCAGGGAAGCAGAGCGAGGGGCTTGCATGGCTTGCAAAATGGAATGGATATGGTGGGGCTGGGGCCAGGTGAGGGCTATGGAGGCGGGGCATGCCCAGCATGCCTTCACTTTAGTTTCAAGGCTTCTTGGAGCACCCCTCCACTTCAGGAAGCCATTGGCTAATGACCTAGAGCCTCTGAAGGTCAGCCAGAGCTATGAACGTGCATGCCTGGGCTGGTGGCGGTGAGCTGCTGGCCCGGGAATAGGGACCCTGTGGTAGACGGTGCTAGCCCAGAAGAAAGTGCCTTTCTCTGGAGATGCTCTCCTTCCATCTCCATGTGATGACCCCACCGACAACAAAGATAGGGAGGAAGTGGTGCCAGGCACCGCTGTAAGTGGAGACTCCACCTGGATGGACAGACATGTCAAGGCCTGAGCATTCCTGGTGAACTGCTCCCTGCCCCATGCAGCCTTCTAGTCCCCAGGGAGGAGGCATGCCCATTGCGTGCCCATTGCTGCCCTGGGATTTCCCTGAGAAATGGCTGCAGAGCACCCCTGGTTCAATGAGGGAAGTAGGACTACCATGGTTTTTATGGAATATGGAATACGTTATAGGAATAAGACGATGCAATTGTGGGAGCAGCTGGGAAGACAGATCCAGAGGGGAGAGTTAGAGAAAGTCACTAGTCAGCTCCCCAGAACCCCAGGGAGATAAGACAGAACCTCCCTGGGAATCTGGGGAGCCAGTCATACCTATACCTACCTGCCAGAGCGGGATCATGATGATCTGGTGGTGTCAGGACAGGGTTGGAGCTGTATCCTGAGTGTTATGGGCAGCCATTGGGAGGACTGGAGGCATAGGCAGGAGGACTGGACCAGGCCTGGGGGTGTTAGGGCCTTGCCAGTGGCTGTAGGCAGAAGAGAGCAGAGTGGGAACAGGTCAGCAGGCTTTGATCCTGGGCTGGTACTTCCCAATGTGCAAGACTGAGGGAGGCTCTAGATTGGTGGTCTCCACCTTTCTCCGTCCACCCTACCTCCTGGGTACCTACGACCCTCACATCAGGAAGGGGCACCATTCTAACTCCTAGGCTGCCCACAGCAGCAAACCCACCAGAACCGTGGGAGAACAACTGGATATTGGAGTGTTCAGACTCCAGGAGGACTGTGTAGACATGCCTTCCCTTGCATCTCTCCCATCATCCCTCCCTCTCCAGCCCTGGAGATGCCAGTCTTGGGAGCATCCTCCACTGGATTAGCTGGTGCTGGGAGCCAGATAGGCTTTCCCCTGGTGGAGGCCGCCCGAGACAGAGAGGGTGGCCTTCTGGGATGGTGGCCTCCTTGTTGGAGGCAGGCAGCCTCCTCTGAAGGATCAAGTGTGAGGATTACTATAAAGTAGTCAATCCACTGATATTTCGGGGAGGAAGCAAGGGAGAGAGGAACAGAGAGCAGGACAGAGGACATCATCTTCACATTCATCCAGCGAAGTAAATGTTACTGTTCCATCTCACAGATGAGGAAGCTGAGGTCAGCGCATCTGAGTGTGCAGGGCAGGGCTCCTGACTCCTTGAAGAACAGCCCTGAAAAAGCAGGCCAGGTTGTGCCAGGCCTGAGCCCATCTCCCTCCCTTCCTCCATGCCTTGGCCAGGTTGGCAGACCTCATGGAGCAGCATCAGGAGGAGCTGGCCACCATTGAGGCTCTGGATGCAGGCGCTGTCTACACCCTGGCCCTGAAGACCCATGTGGGCATGTCCATCCAGACCTTCCGCTACTTTGCTGGCTGGTGTGACAAGATCCAGGTGGGGCCTAGGCTCCTTCCCACTGCAGGAGAGCTCACACGGGCAGGCCCGGCCCGGCAGGGAAGGCCGAGGGCAGCACATTACTCTGGATGTTGTAGAACAGCGTTATACATAATCGGGGAGGTTTGAGTCTCCTACCCCTCTGGGTAGTGGGGGGTGTCAGGACACAGACAAAACCTTGCTCTTCCCTGGGCCCCAGGGGCAGGCTGGCTGCCCAAGGTGAAGGGAAGAGAAACTGGGCTGGCACTTCCCACTGACAACCCCCCCACCATGCTTTTCCAGGGCTCCACCATCCCCATCAACCAGGCCAGACCCAACAGAAACCTGACCTTGACCAGGAAGGAGCCCATCGGGTAAGTCCCAGCACAGGGTGGAGAGTGGCCACACCCCAGGTGCTTTTCACGCAACACAACGTGTGGGGCACTGATACCGTCTTCTGTTTATATATTTATCAAACGTCTATTTATTTGCCAACTACTATGTGCCAGACGTTTCAGGGGCTGGAGGTAAAACAATGATAAAAACTGATGAAAATTTCTATTCTCGGGATAAAAACAGCTTCCACCTCCATGTGCCTGTTCTGTGCCCGGCACTATTTTAACTGCTTTAAAACATAATTTTATGTAATCCCCACAAAAACCCTGTATCAGTCAGGGTCATGGAGGAAAACAGAGAGTACACTCTAAAAAATGCATGTGAAAACAATATAATAATTAATGTGCTTTAAAATGAGGGACGCTCACGCAGCCCAAGGAACAGAAATACTGATGGAGAATGAGGCAAGAGCAGAGACAAGTGCTCAGTGGAAGGAAAAATAAAAGTACCCAGTCATCATAGACAAGACTAGGGACTGGGGAAATGATTCAAACCCAGCAGGAGGGGGCCCCGTGTCACCATCAGATGGCCCAAAGGCCCAGGATGAGGAGGCTGTGGAAGCAGGAAAACCCCTCCGTTAGCCCACAGGGAGGGGTGAGGCTGCGGGGAGGTGGCATGGACTACAAGGCAGGGGTTCCCCAGACCAGGCCAAGCAGCTGAAGCTATGGGGAGAAGAGGAGAATTGCCTACCTGGTGCTGAGAAAGAGAAAAGGCCAGCTCTTTCCGATGTTCAGAAAATACTGGAAAACTTAGGAGCCCATCTCGATGCTTCCCCTAGCGTCTTCCGGTGGCTCCCAGTGCGCCTAAAATGAAATCAAACTCCTGACTTTGGCTGCCTGCTTGATGGGGCCTGGTGCCCTTGATCCCATCCCCTCACTGGGCTCAGCCATGATGGCCTCCTTATGGACCCTGGACCCTTTACGCCCATGCTGCTCTCTGGGTATTCACATACCCTCCTCCTTCCCCCCTCCAATTCCTGGTCACTTAGGCGTCTCTCCTGGTGACCTCCTCTCCAAGTGTAGTCTGCAATCTCATTTTGTTCTCTGCAAGGTACACATCCCCCATCTGCTGCTGCTGCTCTCCCAGGGGACATACTGAGCACTCCAAAAATGTCTGCATCCAGAGTAGAGGTGGCTCCAACTAACATGCACCAACCAGCTCCCCTGGCCAGTGCCCCAGGAGTCACCCACTGCAGTGCCCAGGAAGTGAAGCACAGCAGGGTAGTGGCTGGGAGGTGCAGGCCTCCGCACTGGGGGAGCCAAGACCATGAGGCTTCCGTAAAGAAAGGCCACGGGAATAGAAGAGGCACAGAGGCGAATGAAAGAGTGTTCTCGCGGCAGCTTAGCCAAGGATGGAGTCATCTTGTCCTGTGTCCCACGCCCCCGCTGGTTTTGACCCCATGCCAGGCTCGCTCTGCAGACCCAGCCCAGGGGCCGCAGCCTTTCCCCTATATTGACAAGGTTGGGGGTTTGCTCAAGCCACATAACAAGCTGGGAGGCTCACACAACACATATGTGTTGTCTTAGCATTTTGGAGGTGGAAGTCCCAGATCAAGGTGTCTATCAGGGCTGGTTCCTTCTAAGGCCATGAGGGAGAGTCTGCCCAGGCCTCTCCCCTAGATTGTGGTAATTTCCGGCGATCTTTGGTGTTGCCTGACTCCGTCTTCATGTTCGCGCGGAGTTCTCCGTGTGTCTGTCTTTTCACACGGCGTGCTCCTCAGAAGGACAGCAATCATATTGGGTTAGGCGTCCACCCTACTTCAGCAAGACCTGATCTTAACTAAAGACACCTGCCACCACCTCATTTCCAAATGAGGCCACGTCCTGAGATTCCAGAACTGGGACTTCAACAGATGAATTTTGGAGGGCGCACAATCCAGCCCATGACAGTGGGACTTATTTCTCTGGCATCTTCCCTGTTGTGGAGACCCCACAGCCCAGCCCCCTCCCTTTCTATGGTGACCTCACCACTTCCCTGGGAACACTCACGCTGGCCCTTCTACCTGCCTTGTCCCTTTGGGTTTTCTGGGTGTACATGGTGTGGGAAAGTGGCTTTCCTAAGCCCTCAGTATGCCCCATCACTCCCAGGATGGCATGGGGGCCCCTAAGCCTGCCTCCTCGCCCACTCAGCCCCCACCTTGCTCCCACTCTGCCCGCCCCCACACCCTGTGGCTTCTCACCGCCCTCTCCCACTGCTTGGATTCAGCTAAGCGGTACTCCTTGGGGAGCGTCCTCTGATGGTGATGGTAGTCATGGAGATGATGATGGTGACGATGAAAACAGTCGCATAGTCAGTGTGGTGCTCTACAGTCAGTGTGGTGCTGTAGGTGCTCGGCCTACAGGGGAGGAGTAAGGGGAGGGCCACATGCCTGCTGGGACCACAAGTTTCATCAGCAGGTCCCGCAGCACAGCGGGGTGGCCTCCCCTCTGCCCTGCCAGAGGCTTTCTCCTCCACCGAGAGGTGGTGCAACGCTGGGCTCCAGGGCTTAATGCAAAGCTTCTCAGGCTTCCCAGGCTGACTCCATGTTTCTCATCTTCATGGGACTGACCCTGGCCTCATATCAGGGAGAACCCTCTCCCACATCCTCCTGGCCCACTCTTGTGACCCTGGACCCTGTCCCACACCCCTCCAGCCTGCCTGGGCCCTCTCTCAGGCCCTGCTAGCTGCCAGGTCCTTACCCAAGCCTGCCTGCTGTCACTCCCCCCATTGCCTGGTGCCACGCCCTACCGAACTGCAGCAGTAGACTGGTCTCATGGCTCCGAGCAGAAACCGTTCAGTGTCCCATGCCGTCATGTCCTGGGAAGAGGGCCTCCAGCAGGACCTTTGGTGCCATATCAGGAAGCCTGGCCCTGGAGCAGACAGCAGGCCTGGGAGAGAGGAGGACGTGGAAGGTCTGCGGTGGGCACCCAGCTGAGTGGAGAGGTGAAGGCCTTCTTCTTTTGTGCGGCAGGGTCTGTGGCATTATCATCCCCTGGAACTACCCCCTGATGATGCTCTCCTGGAAGACGGCCGCCTGCCTGGCTGCTGGGAACACAGTGGTGATCAAGCCTACCCAGGTGGGTATGGGCAGGGCCTGAGGGCCGCACAGGTTCTGGGGAAGCACCTGTAAGGGAGGAGCCAGATGGTCCCTTCGCCCTTTGCCCACCCCAGTCCTGGTTTCTCCTCAAGGAAGGAAGGGCACTGCTGACGGGAGCTGGCCTGCTGTGGCCCCAGAACTGCGTCACTAGCCTGGTCTCATAGCTCCGATCAGAAACGTTCAGTGTCCCGTGCCATCGTGCCCTGGGAAGACGGGCTCCACCAGACTGGATACACTGCCCGCCAGGGCCTGCAAAGTCAGACGGGAGCTGCCTCCAGCAGGACCTTTGGTGCCATGTCAGGAAGCCTGGCCCTGGAGTGGATAGCAGGCCTGGAGTGGAGAGAGGAGGAAGCTGGAAGGGCCAGTGCCAGCCATTGCAGACTTCGAGTTCTTTCAGCCCTGGGGCGGCTGTGTCAGGATAACCCTGGGGCGGCTGTGTCAGGATAACCCTGGGGCGGCTGTGTCAGGAAAACTGTGCTTGTGTTTGCAGCTGCCTGGTGAGTGGAGCCAGGTATTTCTCCACAGACATAAGAATTCTGGATCGGGGAAGCAGAAACCCTGCTTGGTGCCCCATGCTCTGAGACAGCCTGCAGTGGTCTCACAGCCTGCAGTGGTCTCTCAGCCTGCAGTAGTCTCTCAGCCTGCAGTGGTCTCTCAGCCTGCAGTGGTCTATTAGAGAGCTGGTGCAGTGGTCTCCCTGCCTGCAGTGGTCTATTAGAGAGCTGGTGCAGTGGTCTCTCAGCCTGCAGTGGTCTCACAGCCTGCAGTGGTCTATTAGAGAGCAGGTGCCGTGGTCTCACAGCCTGCAGTGGTCTATTAGAGAGCTGGTGCCGTGGTCTCACAGCCTGCAGTGGTCTCACAGCCTGCAGTGGTCTCTCAGCCTGCAGTGGTCTATTAGAGAGCTGGTGCAGTGGTCTCACAGCCTGCAGTGGTCTCACAGCCTGCAGTGGTCTATTAGAGAGCTGGTGCTGTGGTCTCTCAGCCTGCAGTGGTCTCACAGCCTGCAGTGGTCTATTAGAAGCTGGTGCCGTGGTCTCACAGCCTGCAGTGGTCTATTAGAAGCTGGTGCTGTGGTCTCTCAGCCTGCAGTGGTCTCACAGCCTGCAGTGGTCTATTAGAGAGCTGGTGCAGTGGTCTCCCTGCCTGCAGTGGTCTATTAGAGAGCTGGTACAGTGGTCTCTCAGCCTGCAGTGGTCTATTAGAGAGCAGGTGCCGTGGTCTCACAGCCTGCAGTGGTCTATTAGAGAGCTGGTGCCGTGGTCTCACAGCCTGCAGTGGTCTCACAGCCTGCAGTGGTCTATTAGAGAGCAGATGCCGTGGTCTCACAGCCTGCAGTGGTCTCACAGCCTGCAATGGTCTATTAGAGAGCTGGTGCTGTGGTCTCTCAGCCTGCAGTGGTCTCACAGCCTGCAGTGGTCTATTAGAAGCTGGTGCCGTGGTCTCACAGCCTGCAGTGGTCTATTAGAAGCTGGTGCTGTGGTCTCTCAGCCTGCAGTAGTCTCTCAGCCTGCAGTGGTCTCTCAGCCTGCAGTGGTCTATTAGAGAGCTGGTGCAGTGGTCTCCCTGCCTGCAGTGGTCTATTAGAGAGCTGGTGCAGTGG
Source organism: Cnephaeus nilssonii (assembly GCF_951640355.1). Classification (NCBI taxonomy): domain Eukaryota; kingdom Metazoa; phylum Chordata; class Mammalia; order Chiroptera; family Vespertilionidae; genus Cnephaeus; species Cnephaeus nilssonii. Next base: position 64,645,113 of record NC_137082.1, on the reverse strand, counting down.
TCTCTCAGCCTGCAGTGGTCTCACAGCCTGCAGTGGTCTCACAGCCTGCAGTGGTCTATTAGAGAGCAGGTGCCGTGGTCTCACAGCCTGCAGTGGTCTATTAGAGAGCTGGTGCCGTGGTCTCACAGCCTGCAGTGGTCTCACAGCCTGCAGTGGTCTCTCAGCCTGCAGTGGTCTATTAGAGAGCTGGTGCAGTGGTCTCACAGCCTGCAGTGGTCTCACAGCCTGCAGTGGTCTATTAGAGAGCTGGTGCTGTGGTCTCTCAGCCTGCAGTGGTCTCACAGCCTGCAGTGGTCTATTAGAGAGCTGGTGCAGTGGTCTCACAGCCTGTAGTGGTCTATTAGAAGCTGGTGCTGTGGTCTCTCAGCCTGCAGTGGTCTCACAGCCTGCAGTGGTCTATTAGAGAGCAGGTGCCGTGGTCTCTCAGCCTGCAGTGGTCTCTCAGCCTGCAGTAGTCTATTAGAGAGCTGGTGCAGTGGTCTCCCTGCCTGCAGTGGTCTCACAGCCTGCAGTGGTCTCACAGCCTGCAGTGGTCTATTAGAGAGCAGGTGCCGTGGTCTCACAGCCTGCAGTGGTCTATTAGAGAGCTGGTGCCGTGGTCTCACAGCCTGCAGTGGTCTCACAGCCTGCAGTGGTCTCTCAGCCTGCAGTGGTCTATTAGAGAGCTGGTGCAGTGGTCTCACAGCCTGCAGTGGTCTCACAGCCTGCAGTGGTCTATTAGAGAGCTGGTGCTGTGGTCTCTCAGCCTGCAGTGGTCTCACAGCCTGCAGTGGTCTATTAGAAGCTGGTGCCGTGGTCTCACAGCCTGTAGTGGTCTATTAGAAGCTGGTGCTGTGGTCTCTCAGCCTGCAGTGGTCTCACAGCCTGCAGTGGTCTATTAGAGAGCTGGTGCAGTGGTCTCTCAGCCTGCAGTGGTCTATTAGAGAGCTGGTGCCGTGGTCTCTCAGCCTGCAGTGGCCTATTAGAGAGCAGGTGCTGTGGTCTCCTGTTTGGCTTCAGAGACCAAAGTCCTGGAGGGAAGTGGGATGAGCAGTGGGATTTGTGCATTTGCCACCCCAGCCCCTTACAGAGGGGCACAGAGGTAGGATGTCAGGGGCCGCTCATTCAGGTCAGGAGGGCCTGAGCAAGGGCCCCCAGAGGTGAAGACACCCCCTCATCCCTGAGCCTCAGCCTCTGTGTCTGTGCGTTGACAGTAACAGCCCCTCCCCTGCTGCCTTCAGGGAAGTCAGGAACTGAATGTGAGGTGCACCAGCAGGTGGCTCTCAACAGCGGGCCCAGGAGGTTTCTCACTCCCCCAGCTTCTTTGGGGCAATTTGGCCCCAAGAATATAAAGGTTAAAAAAAATGATCGTTGACATTTGTAGTATTATAGTGCCTGGAGTTAGGCACTCCTTGAGCATTTTAGCATATATAACAAATTAATAGTAATTTACATACATTTGCTTATTTAAGCATCACAACAACCCCCTGAGATGACCCTTAGCCTCCCCGCTTTTTATGGGGGGGAGGCTTTGTCCCTGGAAGACCCCCATACTAGCCCATTGCCTTTGGAAACACAAAGACCTTCCCAGGGCCGACACCCCACAGATTTGGCCCCTGAGCCTGAGGCCTGGTGGTGGGTGGGGCATAGCCTTACCTAGACAGGAAAGTTGCCTGGGTCACCACTTAAGTCCCTCTTCCTCCAGAAGGTCAGTTGCTAGCTGGTCAAGGGCAGGACACCACCCCCAGCAGTGGAGTGGTTATCAGAGTCACAGCTGGACCCTGGAGCACCAGGCTCTCCTTGGTTGAGGTGCTGCCAGAGCTCAGCACGTGGGCAGCTAAGGTGGCACCACAACCAGAGAAGGAGCAGTTTTTCTGAGGAGGCAGGAAGTGGGTATGCCCTGCAGCCCTCTGAGTATGATGCCCTGCTGGGCAGTCCTCAGACTCTGCACTCCCTGATGGCTCAGTGTAAACCGTGACACATGCAGAAAGGGGTCCAGGCCTGGCTGAGGGGCTGAAGCCCTGCCAGGAGAAGGTGCTAGAAAGGTACCTGAGGTTAGCAAGCCCTGTTCTTGGCTCCCAGCTGGAGCACGAGGGAAGCTGACTGGTTGGTGGTGCCACGATGATGAGGCATGAACATGGCTTCCCCGAGGGGTCTTCCTGCCACGGCTTCCCCTCCCTGCCTGCTCCCTAGGCTCCTGGGAAAGGAGGGCAGAGCCCCTCTTCCCAATCCCTTCTGACCCAATCTTCTTTCCTGCCTCCTTAGATGACCCCACTCACAGCCTTGAAGTTTGCAGAGCTGTCCTTGAAGGCTGGCATTCCCAAGGGCGTGATCAACATCATCCCAGGATCTGGTAAGGGTGTGAATGGGGCCGTGGGCATCTGGGGGATCCAGGGCTCCAGGCAGCTGGACATACACTTGGTCAGAACAAGGTCTGCTGCATTATGTGCCCTGGCAGGTGAGCAACCCATTGCAGAGCCAGTGGGAAGGGGGAGGGGTGACCCTGGAGCCTAATTGAAAAGGGGATCTGAGGGGTGAATAGGAATTAGCCACATGTGGGGACAGGGGCAGGGCTTGTGGTAAAGTGGAAGGCCATGGGATAAGGGGCAAGCTAGGTTCCAAGCATTCCAAACAGGTGGGGCAGTGAATGCCTGGGTCTGCACACCTGGGCCCTCCACACCCAGTCTCTCGATCCCTGGGGCCCTCCTGGCCAGGCTGCATCCCCAAGGAAGGCCTTTTGGAGTCTGTGATGCTGGGGCACCACCGACCCCACAGCCAGGCCAGGCAATCCTTGGGTCTCTGCTGGAGACCCTGTAAAAGCTGGAAGTCTGGGTGCCTGCACCCTTGGGTGTGCACCTAGACTGTATGAGTTTGCTTGGGCTTAAACAATAGGCCTTTAGCTCTGGCTTAGTAACTCAGTTGGTTAGAGAGCCTCGTCCTGATACACCAAGGTTGTAAGTTTGATCTTGTCAGGGCACATGCAAGAATCAATCAATGAATGTATGGATGTATAAGTGGAACAACAACTCAATGTCTGTCTGTCTCTCTCTCTCTCTCTCTCTCTCTCTCTCTCTCTCTCTCTCTTTCTCAAAATCAATAAACTTAAACATTTTAAAATACACAGACATATGTTTCTCATAGTTCCGGAGGCTAAAAGTCTAAGATCAAAGTGTGAGAAGGGTTGGTTCCTTCTGAGGCTTCTCCCTGTATCTTCTCGGGACCTTTCCGCTGCGTGTGTCTGTCTAATCTGCTCTTATACGGACACCAGTCAGATTGAGTTAGGCATCATAACCCTGATTGGATAGGTTGATGACTTCATTTTACCTTGATTACGTCTTTAAAAAGCCTGTCTCCAAATACAGTCACATCTGAAAAAATGGGGGTCAGAGCTTCAACATGTATGTCCAACGGTAGGCAAAGGTAATGGCCATCATAGTGGTGTCTTCAGACCCAAAGATGAAGCAGGCCACTCCATAGATGTAACAGAATTTATTGGAGGGTAATTTACTTATGGGAAGATTGGGTCAGAGTGGAAGAGATGACCAGCAACTCTGCACAGACCCCTGTTATGGTACATTTTTAATAGTAAATCCCGAGCACTAAAACTGACAGGCTAAAGGGACAAAGAATGCAATAGCACCTGGGCCATCCCTCCTGGTGGTCTTGTGATAGATGATTGTGTATAATAGATGCTATTACCACTTTGGTATTTCTCTCGGTTGTCACGCCATTCACGGCTGTTACTAACAAAGATATGTATGGCTACCTTTAAGGAACACAGATAATCGTCTAGAAAGCTTTGGTGTACTTGCTAAAGACAGTGAGGTTGGTCAAAGGTCACAGCATGAAGCTTAACAATGAAATGAAATCCAGGACACAGAGATGGAGTTGGTTTTGTTCACATCTACATTTATACAATATGGATTTTGAGGAGATACAATTATGCCCTTAACAGGGAGCAAGACCCAGAAAACCTCAGGAACCGACAGTGCTAAGCACACAGGACATGGCCCAGAGTTCTGGCCTCGGGGTGGACATGTGAGGGTAAAGGGGCTCATGCCTCTCACCCCCAGCACCTCGGAGACCACCCTGACTCCCTCCCCTGCCCTGCCTACTCCCATCCGCAGGCTCAGTGGCTGGCCAGAGACTCTTAGACCATCCTGATGTGCGAAAAATTGGGTTCACAGGCTCCACAGAGGTGGGAAAGCACATCATGAAAAGGTAGGTGGTTTGGGTGTGTGGGAGAGGCCACCATGCGGTGCTGGTCCTGGCGCCTGGAACTGGACAGTGCTGTGCGTGAGCTCGATCCTGCTCCTCAGCCTCCATGTGTGTGCAGTTCCCACAGGCCAGGTTAACGCAGGCTCTGATTGCTAGTGTGTGGCATGCTCTTGGTATGGCCAGTGGTAGCTGCTCTGTGGTGCTCACTTGGATGGAGGGATGCTGGAGCTCAGGTGGCTGCTGAGCGCCTGGGATAGAGCTGCTCTGAATTGGAATGTGATGAGGAGTGTAAAAGATATTGGGTTTTCAAAACTTAGCACACAAAGTAAAGCATCTCATTAATAATTGTTATATTAATAATTTTATATTATCACTAGAGGCCCAGTGAACGACATTCATGCACTGAGGGGGGTGTCCCTCAGCCCAGCCTGTGCCCTTTTGCAGTCCAGGAGCCCTCAGGGATGTCTGACTGATGGCTTAGGCCCGTGGGGAGCAGGCCTAAGCCGTCAGTCGGACATCCTCTGCCGGGAGGCAGGCCACTGCACTCGCCAGCCATCTGCCTGGCTTGTGGCTGAGTGGCGTTCCCCCTGTGGGAGTGCACTGATCACAAGGAGGCAGCTCCTGCATTGAGCATCTGCCCCCTGGTGGTCAGTGCATGTCATAGTGACTGGTCATTCTGACGTTCGGTCAATTTGCATATTACTCTTTTATTATATAGGACTGGTTGAAATGATAAGATTTTTTATTAATTGTGTTAAATTAAAAGTATTAATTAATTTCACCAGTTTTGCTTTAGTTTTTTTTTTTGGTGTATTTTTTTTTAAATGTGGCTACTAAAAAAAGTGTCATTACATATGTGGCTAAGATTCTGTTCTATGGCAATAGATGGCAGTGATCTAGGATGTTCTGTAATCTTTTATTCCATGGTCTTTGGCTGTAAACTGACTGGGTTGTGTTTCAAGCTCTGTCGCTAATTCACGATTGGCCCCAGGCCAACCCCTGACCCTTTCAGGCCTCAGTTTCCTCACCAGTTCACTGAAGGCAGTTTACAGGCCTGGTAATTCCGGTCTGCAAAGCGGAAGAGCTTGGAGTGGTACATAGGGCAGATCCCAGGGCGGAGTGCATAACCCTGGCTGCCCCACCCACTGAAGCTGAATTTCTGGGGTGGGTTTTGGGTATCTGCCCTTTGAGTGATGGGTGCAAATAGAGAGGAGCTTTGGGTTCTTCTGAGCCGATCGACCTTCAGGATTTCCAAGGACACATGACCACTCATTTCCACTCATTTCACATGACCACTGTTCCAAGAGTCACATGTGAAAGGAGTCCAGCTGCATCATGACAGTTCTGCAGGGAGAAAGGCTTCTCTTGTGTTAAAACAATGTCTCCTTGTTGTAGCTCCTAATGCAGAGCAATGCTGTCTTTCCCTGGGCCTTTTCTGAAGCCTTTGACCCCACAACTCCACGGGCCTCTCTGTGCCCCTCAGTCCTGCACAGGCCCTCTCTGAGCCAGCCCGGGCCGCGACCCCCTTCTCCAGGGGGCACCATGCTTGTACCGATCACAATGCTCTCGTGTAACATCCACTTTTGGGTCAGAAGCCACAGCCAGTTGGCTGGTGGATCATGTCTTTAGGGTCAGTAGAGACTGATGTCACAGCCTGTGATGCACCAGGCAGGGCTGGCTGTTCTGATTCATTTCGAGTGCAGCAGAGCAAGCCTCGGCATTGAAGAGAAGGAAGGTGGAGAGAGCGAGGGACTGAAGGATGGACAGACAGACAGATGACAAAGCAGGGCGGTAACTGCCAGTAGTCATAGCGGTTCATTTACCTCTTCTGACTCAGAAGCTGGCCAGTCTCTTCTGTGGTGTGTAGGTGGCAGTCACATCTACATGCGTGTGTGAACGTGTAGAGGGAGGACTCAGGAAATGTCCGCTCTGAGGACTCCAGGGAAGAAGGGTTTGGTGAGCAGCATCCTGTGGCTCTGCGGCTGCTGTCTTCCCGGGATCCTCTCCAAGGCCCTGTGGATGGTGCCTGCAACAGGGGAGTCCTCCTGCAGTCAGTCCTGAGCGAGGAGCCCTCTGCCCTGTATGATGCCTCGTGTTCCCCAGTCCACTGAGGGTCTCTTTGAGGACAGTATCAGTAGGTCCGTTTGTGCCCACTGAGGCAACAGGCACAGGACCCCCAGCTACTCCCTGTTTGCGCCCATCGTTAAAAGCCCTACAGAACTACGGCTGCCTCGGGGAGGAATGAGTCTGTCTGATTTATTAGTTTGACATTATGGAACACCTGGTTGCATGCTCAGACAAATGCCTGCCCACCCCGGCGGGCCTTAGGCTCAGGTGGATGGGGTCAGACAAATGCACTGTGGTGCAGGGGAGCTTGGATCTTACATGGGGCTGTCAGGGCAGGCACCCTAACAAGACAGCTTGGGAATAGAGGCCTGCAGGGAGTGAGACGTGAGCTTCAGGGACATAACTCTGAAGAAGGAGTGACCAGAAGGGGGAGCAGTGAGAGCAAGGCCTGATGTGGGTGTGGGCTTGGGTGCTGGAAGAGGAGGAAGCACAGTGGAAAGCCAGTGAGTCAGGGCCGGCAGGAAGGAGCAGTTGGCCGGGGTGGGGTGGGGAAGGTGCTGGGCCTGGTCTCACACGGGGCTCCCTCTAACCCTCTGCTTGCTCTTTCAAGTTAAAGCATGCTTTGGAGCTGCCCTTGACCCCCTTCTTTCTCGAGCCCTGCGTCCCCATCTACATGGACCCAACCCCACTAACACTGTTTCTTTCAGCTCTGCCCTGAGCAACTTGAAGAAGGTGTCCCTGGAGCTCGGTGGGAAGTCACCCCTCATCATCTTTGCTGACTGTGACCTCAGCAAGGCTGTGCAGATGGTGAGGGCGGGCCGGTGGGGTGAGGGAGCGAATGGGGAGCCATGTGGGGAGGCTTTCTCTGATCCTACAGTCAAACTTACACATTTAACCTAAACTATGGTGTCACCACAGCATAGACTGTGGCCAGAAGGGGTCTTGGGGACAAGGAATGATGCGTACCCTCTAAAACCAATTTCCCAACAAGTGTCATAGCTGTAAGAATAACTGGGATCAGCTTCCTGGATTGGGAAACATGCTGAAACCAGCGTGGCAACCTTTCCTCCCCTAGAAAAGCAAAGCAGAACCCTGGACCTGGCACAGTCCTGCTGACAGCGATCTACCCCCAACCTTGCCCAGCTCTGCCACAGACTCACTGGGCAGTCCTGGGAAAATTGCTTAACCTTCCTAGGCCTCTGTGGCCTCACGTGTACAATGGGAGGATAGGAGACCTACCTCCTATGGCTGTGACAAGGATTAAACAAGCGATTATGTCTAAACGTCTTAGAATGGTGGCCGCACGTGGCAGGGGCCGTGCATCAGTTCTTGTTACATATCTGGGTGCCTGTTCAGCCAGGCACCCAGATATGCCCCACCCCATCTCAGTCCTATTGTACCGTGGAGGGTGATGTGACACCCAGCACGGACACGGAAGGGAGCCCAGCCTCACCAGATGGGGAAACCAAGGGAGGCCAGCCCCTCAGCTCAAGATCTTGGCCCACGGTCTGGGGCAGTGCAGTCCCAGCTTTCAGGAGAGCCGAGCAGCCAGCCTCTCGCTCCTCCCCTGGTTCCCCACATGGAGCTCTCCAGGTCCCCAAAGCAGGCTCCCTTGGGCCTGTGTGCACATTTATTCTGGATTCCTGCCAGGAATTCTCTCAGGCTGGGCTGGCAACCCATCCCTTCCAAGCCGGGATGGCTGCCTGCCTTTGCCCACCCTCTGCGGCCCGTTCCAGGCTAACACACTTGCCAGGCTCAACTCCAAGGGTGTGGGCTCTGTCTCTCCTTGAATCACCCCAGGGAGCCCATCCAGTGTGTAGGGTCCTCAGGCTCACTCCACTTCGCTTCCTCTTCTTCTCCACTCTCTGCAACATGGACACAAGCCTTGTCCCCAGGGCAGGTCACCCTTTGCCTCTCCTCTCATGGTGACTGAGGAACGGGTACAGTGCATGTGCCCAGCACTGGCTGGGCCTGGCCACCGTAGGAGGCCAGGACACTTGCATTCCTCCCCTTTCCTGTATGAAGGGGGTACCGGTGCCCAGTGGGAGTGGGGAGCTGGCACCTCTGGGAGCAGCTGTAATCCAGCATTCTTGTCTATGTGCCAAAGGGGATGAGCTCCGTCTTCTTCAACAAAGGCGAGAACTGCATTGCAGCGGGCCGGCTCTTCGTAGAGGACTCAATACACGACCAGTTTGTGCAGAAGGTGGTAAGTTCTGCCCCTGGGTCTCAGCGGTGCTGGTGCACCGGGGCAGTCACCTGGCTGCAGGCGCTGGGCCAGGTGGAATTGGGCCCCAGGGGAGCTGTATCAAGCCTTCACCGGATTTTATTATTTTAGAAACCCAGCAGCTGAAATTGTCATGAACACAAAGGGTTTATCTTAGGCCAGGTCCCCAGCAGTGGATCCTGAGGCAGGAATCCATGTGTCCTACCAGAGGTGAGCTCTCACACGAAGCCTGGAAGATGCCAGGGTCCAGGAGGGAACGGGGACTGAGGACGTGGTCTCAGGTGACGTCCAGCCTTGGCCTGACCCACAGACAGGAGATTTGGAGCACAAGTGACACCACTCAGGTGTGCCCCTGGAGTTGAGGAGCCAGGCTTCTGTCTCCTGTCAACAGTTGTTGACTGTGGCCTGTCCACCGGCTGGAGGAGGCAGCCCCTGTCAGCTCCGGGATCTGCCAGCAGCCACCTCCCACGGCCGCTGCGGAGGGGGTGCCCAAGGCAAAGGGTATGGGTGGGGCTGACAGCATCTCCTCCATGCTTACAACACAGATGCAGAGAGGAAAAGCACTCTTTCCCCGGCAATTCTGTTGGAAAAGGCTGTGGGGAGGGGTGCGGCCTGGTGGTTCCGGGTCTCTGGTCCACCCGGATCCATTCAGGCATAGCAGGGCGTGGGGAGCTCTGGTTCGCTGCTTCAGCCAAGAGCCCCTCTCCCCTTCGTGTCATGGAGAGCAAGATCGAATCCCAGTGGATACGAAAGGGGATGCTGGGGGCACAGCCTCTATGCGCAGGTCTAAGCAAACTGTTTAGGAAGCGAGGAAAGAGGAGAGAATAGGCTGGGGAGAGGGTGGGACTGCTGTTAGGAAGGCGTTCCTGGAGAAGATCTTGAATACTTGGGTGAAAATGGGAAAGGCAGTGAAGAAAGGGGCAGATTTTGTAAAAGGGAGTGTAACAGCTTTTGCCACGTAGCAAACTACTCCCAGCCTAGTAGCTGGAGATGACAGCTGCTCACGCAGCCCACGCTCCTGTGGGTTGGCAGAGTGGACACCAGCCCAGGTCCGCCTGAGCTTGTCACACAGCTGCGGTGAGTTGCCAGGTCAGCTGGAGCACTTGGTGACTCTGTTGGGTGGCTCATCCTTGTCCCCGCGGTCCTCTATTCTGCAGTTTGTGCTCGGGCACGTGCAGGGCCCATGGCAGGACTCCCGAGAGGGAGAGTGGAGCTCCCTCAGCTCCACTGGGGGAGGGCAGGGCTCGGATTCCCAAACGCAGAGAGTGAGTTGCACATCCAGGAGACGCCGCAAGGTTGCTCTTGCTGTCCTGGGGAGACAGGGGAGCAGTTGGGTGGCCAGGTAGGAGCAAGCGAGGCCTTCTCCTGACTTGGGGGACTCCTCAGGACAGTCAGAGGAGCTAAGGGGCCCTGGCCGGAGGGCAGGGGTTGGGGATTGAATGCCTCCTGCATCTTATTAGGTTGGGCTGCGGGTATGGAGCCTGCACAGGAGTACAGGGGCCCTGGCCACAGAGGAGGAGGCCAGTTGGGTCTTACCTCGAAGAGGCTGCAGTTAGGGCAGAGATGTCCTTGTTTGGTCTTAGGAAACCCAGGAAGGAGCTGGGAAGCAGGTGACAAAAACGGGAGGTGCTGACTCCAGCCTAGAGCCCTGAATATCCGGTGCTGCCCCTTCACCCCCACATGATGGCTAGGTTCACCTGCATTCCTTTTCCTATCACAGCATCCCACACCCCGATCTTTTCTGTCTCTCCCCACCCCAGCCCCAGAATCGGCAAATGCATCTGGTACACCCCTTGAGGAGACCCAGGCCATCTCTAGGTAGCAAAGCCCAGACCTACTTGTATGTTGGCTGAGGTAACAGGGAAGGCTTCCTGGAGACGGGGGCCTTCAAGTTCGATTCTGAAGCAGCAGAAGTGGGGGTGAGGGGGGTGGACTCAAGGCCCAGGCTTCTCCGTTCTACTCAGCGCCTGTCCCACCTGTCACAGGGCATTGCGTATACTGGACTCCCAGGATAAGCCTTCCTTCAGCTTCTTAGTCCGTGAAGCTGGGTGCAGGACCAGTGTAGAGACTGTGCTGCCCACAGCCCCGGCCTCCCTCTCTCACAGGCACACCTGCCTCTCTTTTCCATTCACCCATATCCCTGCACAACTGTGTTTCCCAGTCCATCCGACACTGGGCTCAGGTGTCCTTGCACGTAGCATACATTTGAATTTCATCCTGAAAGGCAGGCTGGGAACAAGACTATGGGATGTCCTGACTGCCAGAAACTGGCGTGTGGACTTTCTTCAGGGGCCAATGGTTGGTCCCTGAAAATGCAAACATGGGAAGGGGGTCAGGTAATGAGCAAAGTCAGAAACTGCAGCAGCTGAGTGAGACCTGACTGGGAGGACTTTCCGCAGGTAGAAGAGGTGAAGAAGATGAAGATTGGCAACCCTCTAGACCGGGACACCAACCACGGGCCGCAGAACCACCAAGCCCACCTTCGGAAGCTGATAGAGTACTGCCAGCGCGGCGTGAAGGAAGGGGCCACTCTGGTCTGCGGTGGGAAACAAGTCCCTCGGCCAGGTCAGTCAGAGCACTGCTGGCCCGCTTGGGCAAACAGGCAGCAGGCAGCATCGCCTGTGGTTTCTTGCTCAGCTCTAACAGGAGGTACGGGAAGGCCCGGTACCTGCACAAACAGACTCCCAGGTCGCAGGCCCCATCCAGTCTCTTGGATGGGGTGGACTTGGCTAGCCGGACACCTGCCAAACCAAGTGTGGGACTGGCAAGGTGAAGGCTGGTTTAATCTATCTTGTAGTGGACTCTGTCTTACCACTAACGTCACTGCACCCTTGACATTCTTTCCTCCCGTGGGCTCCAGGGCCCTGGAGTGCATGGCTTTCCTGCCTTTGGCCATTACTTCTTGGCAGTTGCTCTTTGCTGGAAACTCCCTCTTAGATGTAGGTAGATCCCAGGTCTGTCCCGAGTTTGAAGCACTTCTCATGTTAGACGCTTTCCCTAGAGGATCTCACCCTCAGCAATGGCTCGGATGCTCCCAAATATCTGTCTGCAGGCTCCTCCTCACTCAGGACTCCTGACCACCTGGACACCTCCACCTGCATGTCCCCCAGGCCCTTCAAACTCAAGGGTACCAAATCCATCACATCATCACAGTGGCCCCAGATCCAACCTGACCCCAGACACACACACACCGGTATCTCTAGAATCTTCCATTTGATTAAGTCAGCAGAGCCAGGGGGGCCGGAGCCACAGGTATGGGCTGTTGGCGCTGCTTCCCCTTAGACTGCCTGCTCCAGGGGCACAGGAGCCGCGAGTCCCCTCTATACCACTCGGTCCTTCGTGTCAGCACCGAGCCTACACCACGCCTGAGTTAAGGAAAGAATGAATTCATGACCCCTGACTTTTCTCAACCTCCTACTTTTAATTAATTAATTAAATGCTCTGAAGTTTAGACATCTGTCTTGCTTCTCCTGTATCCCTGCCATCATGAGGTCGACCCTCTGCATCTTGCTCAGCTCTTGATTGGGCCGTCACCGTGGCTTCCTCTGAGATCTCTTGAACCCGCTAATCCTTTGCTTGTGCGGCTGCCAGCGGTCTGGTTGTGCCGGCCCCGTGTTGGAACTCTTCCACAGTGACCCCGTCCCCCGCAGAGCAAACTCCAACTTCTCAATTTCCCACCAAGAGGATCTCTAATTTGCTTGCCCTTGACCCATGCTCTGGCCATGTTTAACGCTCCCTTTGAACACGTCTCACCTTTTCTCGCTCTCTGTGCATTTGCCGCTTCTCTGCTTAGCGAACACCTCCCTGGTTTCCCCACCTGGTGAACGCTTTTTCCAGCTTAAATGGCAGCCAGGCCCAGGCCTGGTTAGGGGCAGAGCTACGGGACAGGGGCTGCCTCCTAGTGGCCAAACCCAACTGGAATTTGGAGGATGAGGGAGGTCCCAAGAGCAGTGCAGAGAAAGGAGCAAGAAGGGATGGGAGAGGGACAGCAGCTGGCCAGCCCAGAGCTCCCAGCACCTGGTGGGCAAATACAGGCCACACCACAGGAGTCAAGATGTATTCATACATAACTCACAGTTTTAAAATGGTAATTAATGTTAAAATATATTTATAAATATATAAAATATGGAATATTTTATTAATTAAATGACTTTTAAAGTTAATTTTTTTTTAAAAAACAGAGACAGAAAATGTGAAGTCTGTTGATTTTTCCTAAGTCAGAATTAAATCTCAGTCTAGCAGGGTCTCAGCGGGGAAACAGTCAGAGAACGCATTTTTGCCATCGGAAATGGTTTTGTCCAGGCAGCCAGGGCCTGCAGGGTGGCAGCCTGGGTGGGAATACGTGGTGGATCCATGCTGACAGGAGAGCAGGAGGCTGTATCCTGGCCAAGAGCACTTACCCTGCACCTGGGAGTCAGGCCCACATTGAGGTGCCAGGAAGGAGAAGGGAGGCAGTGCTGGGAGGTCTTGCTCATCAAGACCAGTGGTCAACCCCCCTCCCCCACCATTTCACAGTGACCAATGGAGAGCCATCTGGGAGGCTGCACCAGCCAAGAACATCTGTATATATTTTCAGATTGAATACCACCAGAAAAAAACCTAAGTCTTTGTCATAGTCTGGAGCTTCTGTGCTGGCCTTGGACAGACTTGGACCTCAATGTCAGCTTTATCATAGACCAACTCTAAACCTCATTTGCCTCAGCAGCATTTAGTTGAAAGGGTGGTGAGGCTGAAGTGAGCTCACATGTGTGGGACAGGAAAGCCATGCACAGAATGTGGCACCCACCATACAGGTATCACACATGGCATTGCTGGAGTGGGATGTGCGTGTGGCTGGCGGGACCCAGCCTGGAGGGAGGAGGCTGCTGGGGGAGGGCTTCCCCATGCCATGGGCCTCTGTCTCCCCCACAGGTTTCTTTTTCGAGCCAACCATTTTCACAGACGTGGAGGACCACATGTTCATAGCCAAGGAGGAGTCCTTCGGGCCTGTCATGGTCATCTCCCGGTTTGCCGATGGGTAGGGAATCCTGCTTTTGTCTCTCAAGAGCCTGTTTTTGCCACGTGTTATGGGTCCTCCACATGAGCTTGTGGGAACTCAGGAGGGGAACTCAGACAGGTGGGGGGCTATGGATGAAGCCCGGCTGCCTGCCGAGGTCGCGTCAACCACTGAGGTGAGGAGAGCCCCAGGGCACTGGCAGGGCTTTGGGTCCCCAAGTGAGCATTCTCTGAGCCTTTGGGTGTCTCTCGTGGTATGCTTGGTCTGTGCCCTAATCATCTACTGCTGTGTAATGAACCACCCCAAGACAGTGGCTTGGAATAGCGACAGTTATTTATTTCACTCATGAATCTGCAATCTGGTTAGGAATTGATGGAGCTAACTGCTCTGCTCTGTCCCAGGTCCGGGACTCGGTGGTAATACCTGGAATGGTTGTCTTTGAGCGGGTCCAGCCTCCCTGAAGGCTCTCTCCCGCATGGCAGCCTCAGGGCCTCCCACACTGAAACTGGGTGGATGTTTCAAGGCTTCCCAAGACCCATTGATCAGCCTCAGAAACCCCAGAACCTAACTTTCACCAGGTTCTATTGGCCCAGCAACTCACCAAGACCAGCCTGGGTTGAAAGGGAGAGGGATTGGACTCCGTGGCCGTATTTGAACTACCACACGTTCTTTTATGGACTGTTATTTTTCAGAGAAGAGCCTCTGAATAGATTACAAAATGACATCTCCTCCTAATGCACTATACTTTCAAAAAATTATCATCCCATTCTGATTGTATTAGAATAAGATGCTTTTCTGCCATCTACGGAACAAATATTGTGCTAAATCTTCAAGGGACACCTGGACATGGCTCCCTGGGGGACACCCAACTCATGTGCCTTTCCCTGTGCGGTGGGGACCTCACCAGCCTCCTCTGGGCCCCTATTCCCCAGCCTTAACATAGGAAGTCTCCAGAACAGTGACCTCTCGAAGGGTCCTTGTGGCCGACTGTGTACAAATCCAACTCTGTTCTTCCTCTTCTCTTTAACTTGGTCCTCTTCTCTCTGCTGCCCTGTCTCCTCCACCTTTCTCCTCAGAAGGTCCTGAGTGGTGGGAAGCTTGGTGGGGGCCAGGTTCCCTTTGGGGGAGAGGATGCAGGTCTCCCTGAATCCCATATCCAACGCTATCCTCCAACCCTCCTTCACCAAGGTCTTCCTGGGTTTTCCCTGCAGCGACGTGGACACTGTGCTGTCTCGGGCCAACGCCACAGAATTTGGCCTGGCCTCTGGCGTCTTCACCAGGGACATCAGCAAGGCCCTGTACATCAGTGACAAGCTGGAGGCAGGCACTGTGTTCATCAACACATACAACAAGACCGACGTGGCCGCTCCCTTCGGAGGCTTCAAGCAGTCTGGATTTGGCAAAGACTTGGGTAACCTAACCCTCCACATCTGTTTTAAGCCACTTGGTGCCAGGCCCTGTCCCTGGGGGCAAGGGTGTAACATTGAAAGATGGTTGTTGATGCTCACTTCTTACTGGGAAGGGACAGTGATAATTGAGGCAGTAAATAAGATCCTTCTAGGAAGTGAGGGATGCTGGAAAGCAGACCAGTCAGAGTAATCTGGGCAAGGAGACTGGGAGGGCAACTTTAGCCACCTGGCTTCTTGCAGTTGGGGCAAGAGGAGCCTGCACAGGAGTGAAGGAAACCAAGGAAGGAGCTGGGAAGCGGGTGACAAAAACGGGAGGTGCTGACTCTAGCCGAGGGCAACTTTAGCCACCATGGAGGGAAAGGCAGGACCTGTCTGAGACCCCAGTGGTGGGAGGAGCCATAACCATGTGAGGATGTGTGTTCCTGGAAGAGGGGAGGCAGGTCCTGAGGGCATCAGCTTTGGTCTCGGAGCTGCCGAGAGAGGCTGGTGTGGGCCCAGGGCGGGTACATCAGGAAGAGAGCAGGCCCAAGGGGTAGGCAGGGGGCAGATCGAGGGATCCAGAGGCCACAGACAGGCCTCAGGCTTCATCCTCAGAAAGAGGAGAAGCTACAGGGCCAAGTGTGCCCACTGGTACAGTGTGAGTCCCTCGTGTAGAGACAAGGCCATTCTAGGTGGCAAGCAGAATGCAAGCCGGGCCTGACCTGCCAGGAAAGTGGAGTTCTGCTCCAGCACCCCCTCTCCCTGGGCTACTGTGTGATCTAGGGTGCGGCCCGCTCCCCCATCCTGCCACTCCGGAAGCCAGCAGCTGGGGACTAGCTGCAGTTGGGGACCATAGCTCTGATGCCAAGCTTGGCAGGGAGCAAAGGTATGAGAGAGCAGCACACTGTCTCTGAGAAGCCTCCATCCCTTCTGGCCTCCCCTGCCCAGCTCAAGGTCTCCAGGGAGGTTCAGGCGGAGGCTGAAACCAAAGGAGAGTTACAACTTTATTTGTCCTTCCCTCCATCTCTCAAACCCCGAGGAAAGCTCCAAGGGCTCTCATGAAAGGATCCCAGCAATACCCCCCAAGCCTGACTGTCTACAAACACTCTGCATGCAGAACCGGGGTGCACACGCACACACACACGCATGCACATGCAAGCTGATCACTTCTGCCCCCTCTGTCCTCGCCTCCCCCGGGCTACCTTCCTGGTGTCCTCCACAGAAATCCACGAGGACCATCATCCTCCACGGAGGCCACGGGTCCCCAGGATAGGATCTCTGTCACTTATAAGTCTGCCTCCTGCGCCCCTAGACCTTCCTCCCACTGTCCCTGTGTCCTGTGCCCACAAACCAGGCCTTCCACATAGCCCACCTGGGATGGGCCAGCGACCTCAGTGGGCCCCAGCTGGTGGTGAGAACAGCGTGGGCAGCAGCATCAGGGAAGCTTGGCTTCTGGAGCGAGCCTCAGCAGGCGGGGGAGTTGTCAGGCAGCCACAGGCCTCTCATGCCGGTTGTGGGGCTGAAACAACCCAGCCACATAGCACTGCCAAGTTCCAGGGGTCCCGGGGACCCTGTGAGGCACCCCTTCTCCCAGTCCCAATTTGATCTGGAATTGGCTGGGGGGCATCAGTGGAGAGGCTGCACCCCTGGGTAATAGGAAGGCACCACGAGGGCCTCTGGGCTGCCCTGGAGCTGATAAGGCTGGTCCTCCCCCCACCTCCCCCGCCCCCCCCCCCCCCCCCCCCCCCCCCCCCCCGCTTAAGTGCAGGTGGCTGGAGCTGGGGAAGTCTCCGGAACAGTGACCTCAGATTGGTTCTGTACTCTGATGCCTGTTGGAATCCACACACCCCTCACTTACTGATGATGACCCCCCCCCGGGTCTCGGTTTCTTGCCTGACCCTGAGGCTGAGCCAGAGGCTGAGCCAGACCCCACTGCTGGCTGCAGGCTCTGTGAGATAATATGCGTACAGGAGGTACTCTGATGATGATGGTTCCAATGGCACGTGCTGTTTTGCAGGAGAGGCGGCCCTGAATGAGTACCTGAGGATCAAGACGGTTACCTTCGAGTACTGAAGAAAGGTCTCGTGAGAAGAAAGCCTCCATCTCACCTTCCACAGCCGGACCTGCCTCCCCTGGCAGCCCGATTGTCCTTCTAGCCCCCTCCTGGGTACCCAGCACCTCCCCCTGGACTGGCCGGTGGAAGCCTGCTGCCTGCAACCCCTGTCCCTGTCCGGGACCCCGTCCCCCCAACCCCAGTCCAATCAGAGCAACATGTGGCTACTGAGAAAGTGGCCCCAGGGCAAATAAAGGTTCTGACCAGCAGCAGCCAGCACCTGGGTGTCTTTCCTGGCCGTCTGGGGGTGCCCTGTGTGGCCCTGCAAATCCCGGCACACAAGTGAGGCTTCGGGCCCGGGAGAGCCAGTTGCTGTGGGGAGACACAGAATTGAGAAATGGGTGTATGTCAGCTCCAGCCTCAGAAAGCCGGTGCTGAAGAGGAGTTAAGAGTTTGAGAGGTTTGTGGGGGTAACCCCCTCCTCCCAGACACCAAGGGGAGGAAGCGGGAAGGGCTGAAGAAGCTCAGACTCTGATGCAGCAAATAGGTCAGAGAGGCCTCAGCTGATCGCTGATCAGAGGACACTGCAGCAGGCGGGCGGCTGGGAGCCCCTGGACCACCGTGGGGTTGTTGCCCCAGACTGGCATTTCAGTGAAGGGGCGATGCTTTAAGGAGTTGTGGACCTGCCTTAACCAGACAAGTCTCACCTCTGTTTCTTTTCTGGGTCCACGTTTTGCCTCAAACACCCCCAGAGCCAGGGCATCAGCAGGGGAGCCCGGGGCGAAGGCCACCGCCCTCAGCTGGTTCTTTCATGCTCCTCCCAGTGGGAAGCGTTTGGAGGGGTCAACCCTGGCCTCCCTGCAAACAGCCCTTCACAGCAGAAGAGCAGGCAACGCCTCGAGCCCAGTCCTATCCAAACCCAAATCAAGCCAAGAAACACTGCCCTCCCCTCTTCAGACACACATGGAGCTTGGCTTTGGCCAGGGCACCCACGATAGTTCTACCTGAGACCTCTGGTTTAGATACACAAGACTAGGCTCCGAGTCTTCTCCCCTTTATTATTATTTTTTTAAATCCAAAATGTGTTTATGGGATGGTTGCCCACTCATCTCGATTCAAGGAGCATCCTCTGTGAGCCTTGCTTTTCCTCCTGTCGCCTGACAGAGGACAGTGGGGCAACCAACACACACAGCGGCCCGTTTGTGCAGGGCCAAGACGGTGTTGACCTTACAGCGCCCTGGGCGTTTCACAGCCGTGAGGTAGGAACTGGGCTCTGCACCAGGCGCTTCTCCTTGTGCTTCCTCTTCTGGAGAGGGGTGAAGGGGATTCTCAGTGAGAGGCATGCTGTCATGGGGGGGTGGGGGGGCTCATCACCGCCAGAAAAGCTCTTTTCCCTCTTTACACATTTTCCTGAAACTATAAGTAAGTATAATTTTAAAAACCACCCAGTTTCCCCCTCCTATGTGTTTCTTGCCGGCGTGTTTTCTTTACTTTTACACAGAACACTTCACTTCGGACACTTCTGGTTACCACACGTGTGAGGGTGTTTTCCCACATCAAGCAGTTTTCTGCAACACCCACTAAAGCTAATGTCCTATGATATCACTGGATTCTGACACTATCTCCCAGGAGATCGTATCAGGCCCTACACGTTAGGGCTCAGTCCCACAAGACTGCTCCCACCCATTTCAGATGTCAATCTGAAGGTGTCAATTAGTAGGTCTCCAGTGTACCTCCAACTTCTACCCAATGTAGCTATAAAACAGCGGTTCTCACGACCCCCTCCTTAGGTTCAGTTAATTTGCTTGAGCAGTTCACAGAACGCAGGGAAACGTTTACTTACGTTGATCAGTTCACCATAACCCAGTGAATATGGTAAGGATACAGATGAACAGCCAGATGAAGAGAGACATAGGGTGTGGTCTGGGCAGGTTTTGAGTACATCCCCATGCAGTTGGGATGCTTCACTCATGCAGATTTGTTTGCCAACCTGGGATCTCTCTGAACCCTGTATTAGGGGATTTTATGGAGGCTTCCTCAAGTAGGCACGATTAATTATTAACTGTGCTTTCTATTCTCTGACTAGTGCCTGATGGGCACTCTAACCATTCACTGGCTGCTGTGGGGGGTTCTGAGCTGGTCCAAGGAGTGAAGTGCCTTTACAAACAGGTAAAGGGGTTTAACAATAAATATATTTAAAAGGTGAGGATGCACATCATTCTAAAAACAGCATCAAATTGAAATGCACACATACAGAAGTCAGTCTTGCCTGAAATGCCTACATGAGGCCAATTCACTCTTAGAAACAGTCTTGACCCCTCAATACATGGGGAAGGCAGGAGGAGCCATAGGACGGCCGGCCCTCGGAAGCCCAGATTCCTGAGGACATGTGCGGGCGGAACCAAATCTAGATGTAAGTGAAGAAGGCTGCCAGTTTGTGTCTGTGAACCTGGAGAACCTCTTGTGTTTAACATGCAAAATTGTCTTTTGTTGAAATAATATAATGCAGTATTTCCTAAATCTTGTTAAATATCTGTGAACCCTGAGAAAGAAGATACCTACTAAGTGTTAGGGTCGCCCAAGGAGGAATGCTCGAGGCCAAAAGGGGTAAAGAATTATGAATTTATTAGGCCAGCACCTAAGGACGGTGAGTCAGAGATTTTAAAGGACTCTAGGTGGGCTTTTTCTGGGCGGAGAATTCTCTGGGCGGGTCCTGAGGGGAAAGATAATGGTCTTAGCAAGCGAATGTAGTCTTAGCAAGTGCTAAGCAAAAGGAAATGTCTGTTGTGAAGTGGTCTAAAGGTCAGTTCCCAGGGGCGGGGGTGTCCATTCAATTATTCGAACAGACCTAACACTAAGAAGGGCTCCTGGTGGTGACCTGGGATCAAATGAAACAACAACAACAACAACAACAACAACCTAACAGTCATTTCCATACGGGGGCTTCTCACACTTCAGGGAGAAGCCTGCAGCAAGCTACCTGCTTGCCCTGTGATCCTGTCATAGGAGCCAGACCCTATAAAGGAGTTCCTGGAATCCTATTTCAACCAATAGGCTTTCCCCATCCAATTGGAGCTACATAGCTATATCCCCATCAGTATCTACACCAACCAATAAGAGCAGCCCCATTCTGACCAATCAGGACAGTGCCCTTTGAACCCATCACATTTTGAGGATTTGGAGTCCTTAACTGCATGAGGAGAAACCAATCATGGACCAGGGGTGGGGACTTCTGCCTATGTAAGCCAGCTCCCCTCTACCTCTGAGAGCTCATTTTGCGTTTCCACTTGGAACATGGGGAAGATGTCTCCTCCACCGCCATAGGGCTAGACCAGCTCAGGGCAGAAAGCACCTCAGGGGCCAGGGCTGTCTAGCTGGTCAGGGGCTGCCCCAGGGCTCCTAACAGCCCTGCACAGACTATATCACAATTAAGTTGTTTGCACTGAGTGAAGTTTCTTTCTTCCAAGTTCCCCAAATTGTGGATTCCTGTTGCCACTTGACATTTCCACCCTTCAGACTTCCCTCTGGAGGGACTAACTTTCTGGCTCTTTGAGCATGAGCAGGCTTCTAGTAACTTTGCTTGAACCCTCTTCCCTCCCCCCGCCCCCCACTCCGCACCGCCCCCTTCCAAATTCTCTTGATTAGAAAGGCCAGTTGTCAAAAGACCTATTTTGAGTCTATCAGAAAAATTGAACCGGGTGTTGTGAATTTTGTAGGTGTGATACTGGTATGGGAATGTGTTTTTTTTTTGGGAAAAAACCTACACAGATCTATCATTTAGCTAGACATACTCAAGTATTTAAAGGTGAACTATGTCTTAGGGCCGTGGTCGGCAAACTGCGGCTCTTTGGCCCCTTGAGTGTGGCTCTTCCACAAAATACCACGGCCTGGGCAAGTCTATTTTGAAGAAGTGGCGTTTGAAAAAGTTTAAGTTTAAAAAAATTGGCTCTCAAAAGAAATTTCAATCATTGTACTGTTGATATTTGGCTCTGTTGACTAATGAGTTTGCCGACCACTGTCTCACGAAATGCATTAAAGCGACTGGGTTGGGGGTGGGGCAGGTGTGCGTGGGGAGGAGCGTAGATGGATAAAAGAAGGAGGCAAGATGCACATAATTGAAGGTGGCCGCTGGGTGTGGGCCATCTCCTTGTTCTACGTTTGTAGGTCTGAACATTTCCATGATTAAAAAGTTACCCACAACAGCAAGACCCTAATCCTGGAGACTTGATGGCTGCAGGCCAGGCATCCACGCCTTAGGAACGGCCTGTCTTCCCACATCCTTTAAAGAAGAAACCCTCCTGCCCCCTTTCCTCCCTGGAGGTTTCTTAGCTGGAGGCTGTTTCCATCTTTGTAAAGCAGCCTCAAAAGCGAAGCTTCCCCAAAGGGCCGTGGGGGGCATTCCCTGCAAAAAAGCCTGGGGACAGCTCTGCGCGCTCAGCAAACGGTCTCTCTTGGGGTGACTCCCGCCTGGGGCAGATACGGGACCCCAAACCTCCCCGCTGCAAGGACCCGAGGGCGCGGTCTGCGCGGCCCAGCCTTCCGGCGCTGGCGAGCCGCTTCCTCCGGTCCCCGCCGGACTGAGGGCGGGAGGGAGGGGCGGTGGGGCGACCCGGCCTTCGCCGTTTCCTCCGAGAGCCCGCGTGCGGCCGCGCTCGTCCTCCGCCAGCGGGCCGGCCTCTGCTCGCCGCCGCCCGGGAGTGGGATCGGGTAAGCGCGGCCGGGGCCGGGGCCGGGGCGGGGTGCCGGCGTGTGGGGCCCACTGGGGAGCCCGGGGCGCTCCGAGGGAGGCCCAGGGCGGGGGGAGTGCCGGAGCCGGAGCCGGAGCCGGAGCCGGAGCCGGAGCCGGAGCCGAGCGCCGGGGACGTGCAGAGGGCTTTGGAGACGCAGAGTGGGGAGAGGTCCGAGGGGGATCCCGGGCAGGGTGGGGCACACCCGGGGAGTCCGGGGTTGGGGAGCGGGGATCCGATGGGAGGCCCGGGTTGGGGAGCGCTGGATAAGAACCTGCGGCAGGGAGGTACGCGTTGGCGGAGGAAAAGGGGGAGAGTGAAGGCGGCGGCCGCGCCAGGGGAAGGAACCAGATAAGGTCCGGGGGCTGGGGGAAGGGGACGCTGTCTAGGGCACTTGGTAAGGGGGAGGGATACTGCGGGCGCAGGGCCGGATGGTGCCACACTCAAGGGGCCGAAGAGCTGCATGTGGCTCGCTAGCTGCAGTTTGCCGACCACTGTGCTAACCTGACAAACTCAGGGGAGGCCTGCATGGCGGTCTTGCAAACTCAGAGACCTAAAGTAACCACAAAGGATGGTCTGAAATGAAACTTTAACTAAAAGCAGTTATGGTGGGTAGTTACGTCCTAGGCCCGTATCTTCACTGACAAGGTCAACCTTTACCTTAACTGAGCCTATCTGTCTTTTCGCATCTATGATAACATACCCTTTGAAATGTCTGGGTAACTTGCAACTTCCCGTTTTCTGGACCCCTTGGGTTGGGCACCAGGACAGATACCACAAATTCCTTCATTATCATGTTAATTGTTTCTGCACCCACCTAAGTATGTGTCCATCATTTTACTTTTTATCCAATCCCAGGGGTTTCCCTGCTTTGCTTTCTCCTGCCTCTCTAGTCTATCACCAATGGATTTCATGTAACCCACCTACGTCCCTTCCTTTGATTGCTATGTATAAATACAGATGTAACCTGCCAATCTCTGGAGCATTAATCTCAATTCGTTGAGGTTCTGCTTCCCGGCATATGTCGACAGTTTGGCTCAAATAAACTCACACAAATTCTTTACAGGTTTCAGTGGTTTTTTTATGTTAACACACTCTTCACAACTCTTGTGAAGTAGGTGCAATTATCCCCATTTACCAGATGAGGCAGTGGAGTCACAGAAATGTAACTATTATAAGCCACGCATCTAGGAAGGGGAGAAGCTGAGATTCCAGTCCCTGTGGCAGGCTCCGAAGCTGTCCCACTGGCCCAGGTCACCTGTGAAGCCCAGGGGGCTCAGGCCTCACAGCATGTTGACCCACCCCCAACCCCCAGAGTGGTCAGGAATGGCTCTGCCCCCCACCTTTGTATGAGGTGCTAAGGACCAGGTTCCAGAACACTGGGGTGCCCAGAGGCTGGGGATCCAGGGCCAGCTTTCTCCTCTCTCCCCACAACCTCCTCATTGGGTGAGGCAGTGTCAGTGTCCTCCCCAGTCTGTTGTCTCTCCTGGGGTGGTGGGGGGTGGGGGGGTGGGGAAGGCTGGCCTGGACTCCTTCCCCCAGCCTCACCCCTCCCTGCAGGCCAAAGGAGGGTTTTCCTGCACCCACAGCCCACTCCTGACAGGAGCTTCCCTCACCAGCAGGCCAGTCCTTCGGGACCTGGATTGTCCATCTGTACTCATTTTTTATCAACCTCAGTGACATTGGAACACATTCTCTTTACGAAACACTCCCACTTTTCCAGTGAATTGATCGCTATGAGCTATTGCAGCATCAGACTCACCTCTGACCATCATCCATGGGGATGTGAGGTCCCTCCGGTGGAACAGTGTCTCCACCCTGTGAGGGGCACAGAGCAGGTAGAAAAGACTGTGTCGTGTGACCCAGGTGGGGCCTCTGTCCCAGCAACTCCCCTCCCTCCTGAGGTCACCCCTGGCCAGACCTTTCCCTGCCCACCCACGCACGTGCATGAAGGTGGACCACAGGACGGGACAGTGTGGGATGTTTCTAGATGCCATCCTTCGGCCTGCTTTCCCCATGTGACAGTGGTTTCATGAGGAAGAGGTTTCTGTGCTGTGCCCGCTGTGCTGCCCTTCCTGCAGAGCCACACTCATGCCCCCTCTGGGACCCCAAGGAGCTCAGCATTGGCGGTGCTGTCACCGCTCTGGGGTGTGTCTCCTTGTGCGCCCGTGTTCGTCCCCATGGTTGTGCCTTGTGGGTACTGAATAGTCACTACCAAGTTGCCTTTCACAGAGGTGGACCCACTGCCTCCCTCCCCCAGGCAATGGGGGCGCTTCTCTCCCTGGGCCTTTGGGCCATCTGATGATGAGATAGGGGTTCTGCCTGCTGGGTTTAAGTCATTCCCCCCCCCCCCCCCCCCCCCCCCGCCCCCGTCTCTAGTCTTGTCATGCTGACTGGACGCTTCTCTTTCTTCTTCTACTGAGCACTTGTCTCTGACCTCTTTCTCCATCAGCATTTCCATTCCTTGGGGTTATGGAGGAATTGTTGATTTTTTAAAAATATATATTTTTTGATTGATTTCAGAGAGGAAGGGAGAGAGAGACAGAAATATCAATGATGATAGAGAATCATTGATCGGCTGCCTCCTGCACCCCTCCCCCCCGCCGGGGATGGAGCCTGCAACCTGGGCATGTGCCCTGACCGGGAATCGAACCGTGACCTCCTGGTTCATAGGTTGATGCTCAACCACTGAGCCACGCCGGCCGGGCTTGTTGATTTTTGGTTTTGGTTGGCACACTGTTGACTCTGGAAATCAGATTCTCCCTTCTTAGGGTTTCTTATTATTTCTGTTTGTTGTAGTTGTTATTTGTTTAGTAACTTTTCTGAACTAATTCTTTAGTCTGTATTCCTTATTACCTGTGGTCACTGACGTCTCCGTTTAGTGGTCAGGTAATGATTGGTTAGAGATTTCCTTGATCACTGTGCCCGGAACCTGTAAGTCTCTGAGTCTTTGCCAAGGGGCTCTGTTTGCTGTTGGGGCACACCTTTAACATTCAGTCAGGTCATTCATTACAACTCTGCCTTCCCCTCCACTTTCTGCCTGTGCAGAGTCTCCCAATTGGCCAGGGGTGAGAATGCTCCGGGCCTTTGCAGGTATTTCATATGCTCAGCTCACTATGAGTGGCCTTTTAGGTTCCCTGAAATGTGTAGGAACTTTTAAAGTCTGTATTTAAATGTGTAGGAACTTTTAAATGTGTAGGAACTTTTAAATTCCCTAGCTTTTTCTTTTATGTTTCTGTTAGTGTATTGTTTATCCCAACTATTATCTACTGCCTCAGGCAGCCACAAATGGTTTTTGTTTTCAACAAATGTCCTCTAGGGAAAAGCCGTTTTATGCTAAGTGACCTATGAGTCCCATGAAATCAGGCTGTCTACAAGTGGTATCTTCCAGTGAACCAGCTGATAGGTCAAATAATGAAAATTCTCTGGGAATGAGGCTTTGAAATAGCTCTAGCCCATTCTATTCCCTCCCTCTCTTTTTTAAAGGTTTTTAAGGCTGCTGCAGAGGGAGAGAGCAGGGGATGGATGGGAATAAGGCAAGTTGAAACATTATGGACATTACAGTGTTGCTGTTCTTTCTGAGATTCAGCATTTTCTCTTGAATAAATTCTGTGTTGCCCTAGCTGGTTTGGCTCAGTGGATAGTGCATAGGCCTGCAGACTGAAGGGTCCCAGGTTCAATTCCAGTCAAAGGCACATGTCTGGGTGGCAGGCTTAGTCCCCAGTAGGGGGCTTGCAGGAGGCAGCCGATGCAATCGATGTTTCTCATCATTGATGCTTCTATCTTTCCCTCGCACTTCCTCTCTCTGAAATTAATAAAAATACACTTTAAAAAAATCAGTGTTGCTGCATGCCTTTGATTAATTTTCAGAGTTCCGAAAAAGTTACTTCTGACAATTTTCCTGTTGCTTTTATGAAAGAGAGAATTTTGAGAAGTCCTTATACCACCGGTTTTGCTGGTTATAATTCATGTATTTTAATGCTGTCTTTTGTATGTATGTGTTTTTTTCTCAAACGTGTGCATATTAAATAAAAATGTGTGTAAATTGGGGTTGCAGGAGGCCATGTGGAGCAGGCACCAAGTGAAGGGCTGTGGATTGACTGGAATGATGCCAGCCTCTGTTAGAAGGGCCTGAGGACTTACAGGGTATCAGCTCTGTTGGGGGTCAGGAACTCTGCCCTACCATCCCTGCTGCCTTGTGTCTCCCAGGTGCAGGCTGCCAGGGGCTCAGCTGTGCTCACATGGATGGGACAGAGACCCGACAGCGGAGGCCAGAGGAGCTAGGGCTGCCACCCGCCCTCAGCACAGGGAGACTCCCTGCAGCCTCAGAAGATGGACCTCTGGCTGTCCCTGAGAGCCAAAGGGTGACCTCTAAACTACTGGGGGCTGAACTCAGCAAGGAGACTGCCTTGTCCATTGGCTTTCAGGTGACCGTGCCCTTCATGTTTGCAGGCCTGGGACTGTCTGGGGCTGGCATACTTTTGAACTATTTCCAGGTAAGTGGGAACTAAGTGGGGATGATGGTGTTGGGGGCACTGCCTAATGTCATCCTAAAGGGTAGGCAGCTACATGTTGGGCCCAGCTTGAGGAACATGGGATAGGGCCTCCTCCTCTCAAATACAACTTTCCTATAAATTGGTAAAGGTTCTTTTAGTTATTGGTGACAGAGACTAAACGTAACCTAGGTTAAGCAGGCTCTGGATCAGGAAGGAGAGGGCCCCATGGTGAACTATATGGGTTCCCCTTTGTGGCCAATAACTTCAGTTTAGAGACCTGTGGGACTGGGGGTGCAAGGAGTGTGTATCCCCAGGGAGCATCAATCCACATTAATCAATGCCAGATTTATTGATGGCCTCACTGGGGTTGCCGCCTTGTAACTTAAATATGTGGATAAAACGGGGGTTCAATGGAAAGTAATTTCATAGGATGATCTGATCATAAACTTCTAACTGGGCAGGTCATGGTGAGTGGTCTTGCCCCAGGCCTATAACTTTTAGTAAAAGGTTTATCTTTGCCTTAAGTAAGCCCTGCCCATTGTTTCTGTGCATCTAGATCAGTGGTTCTCAACCTTTCTAATGCCACGACCCTTTAATACAGTTTCTCATGTTGTGGTGACCCCCAACCATAAAATTATTTTCGTTGCTACTTCATAACTGTAATTTTGCTACTGTTATGAATCGTAATGTAAATATCTGTTTTCCGATGCTCTTAGGCGACCCTGCTAGCGGTTCTCAACCTGTGTAAAATTACAGTTATGAAGTAGCAACGAAAATAATTTTATGGTTGGGGGTCACCACAACATGAGAAACTGTATTAAAGGGTCAAGGCATTAAAAAGGTTGAGAACCACTGCTCTAGACCAACACACCTTTAAAATAAACTGCAACCGACTTCAAGAGAGCACTTCCTCTGTTAACTCTCGTAATCCAATTTGCCACCTTGCTTTCTTCCACCTTCATGTAATGTTCCTTCAGTTCCCTACTTAATTTTTTTCCCAGATGATAAGAGAAAGTTTATTTAAAAAGTTACGGAGGTAGAAGAAGTGAGCCAGCTGGGCGGTGTGGGCTCAGGAAACAAGTTACAGAAGCAAAAGAAGGGCCCTTGAAGCTTAGGGGAGAGAAAGGCAAAGGTAACACACCTGGGAGGAAGAAGAGTTGGGGGAGCGGAAGGGGAAGGGGAAGGGGAAGGCAGCGGCATGCTCCCAAGAGGAAGAGCGCCCCCTTCCCCCCTTATGAATAAAACAAGCTGCGAAACTGTTATTCTCCGGAGCATTTGCCATCGGGCTTCCAGCATAGGTGGTCAGTTTGGTTTAAATAAACTCCTGCAACAATTCTCTACAGGTTTGGATGTTCAAATGTGGACAAATAGGAGTTATTTGAGAACTCAGTTATGCCTCTCCATTCAGCTGGCCGCCCGGGTGTGTGGGGAGGTGGAGGTGTACCGAGTGCCTCCTTCTAGAGCCCCATTGTGCATCCTGAGAATTGAAAGGGGGGCCCAGGCCACTGTCAGTCATGTCGGAACTCCAATGACGGCAAGGAGTGTGCTGGGGAGGCCTTGTATTGTGGCCTTAGTATATGTGGAGACCTGTGTGACCTTGATTTGTTTTTTTGGGTGTCTTTGAGGCAAGCGTTCCTACAGTTCCTTGCCTTAAAAAGGTACACTATGAGGCAGTGGCCAAGGAGTTTGTAAAAGGTACAGATGGAGCCATTTGCTGGCAGGGCAGCCGGTGCTAATGTTTGGTCACCTGTGCTGACCATCGGTGGGTTGTCCTTTACCAGAGACATCAGCATGTCACTGCATTCCATCATGCAATACTAGCCGTGAGTGTTCAAACTCCATTGTTGCTGTGGACGAAAAGAGGGGTTCTATGGAGAATAATCTCACAGGGTCACTGGGTCATAAATTCCTAACTGGGCAGCCATGGTGGGCAGTCACGCCCCAGGCGTATAGCTTCTTAGTGAAAGGTTTTAAGCCAGCCCTGTCCATTGTTCTTATGCATCTAGGTTAACACACCTTTGAAATACCAGAAGTAACTACCCCTCGGAGGGAGTATTAACCCCTATGAGAGTACATAATTTTAATGATCCTACAATCCAATCCCTGCTCTGCTCTCTCCAGTCTTCCTTATGTCCCTCCTTAATTTCAAATGCATGAAAGAATCTACAAAACTGTTACTTTTGGGAGCATTGGAGATCTTGCCCCCTAGCACATGTCGTCATTTTGGCCCAAATAAACTTACAAAAATTCTCTATGGGTTTGGACGTTTCTTGTCAACACTGCTCACTCAGTGGATCTCAAGGGGGGTGCGGGTCCCCACATAGCCAAGGAGCCTGGGGGAGGGGTAACCCCCTCTGGCACTGTGGCATCTGGCAAGGGACTGAGGACAGGGGAGGCCACCCCCTCCTGCAGGTAGGATACGCCAGAGGAGGCCTGGGTAGCTGTGCCTCCCAAGGCTTAGCGAGCATCTGGGTACTGAGGGTCAAGGGCCAGGGCCTGTGAGAGCCTCTCTTTCCAGGAGTGCACGGTATGCATCCAGCAATCAGTGCTCTCTGTTGATGTGTAGTGCAGGCAAGAGGGCAGTTTCTTGGATCAGAACCCCTTGAGTGACTTATTGTAGGTGGTCCAGAGACTCCAGGAAACATCGGTGGAGGTTGCTAAAGCCTCTGTCTACCGTGAAAGAGTCCCTGAGGGCACTGATGGGAGTGCCTGCTGATCTTAATTTGGACAGATTCCAGAGCCTCTTGTTGGAGGTGCTCATTCACTGCAGGCTGCTTTGAAGTGACAGCATCAGTGGGCATCAGTGAAATGTGTAGATGCGGACTGCGTTGCCTCCAGAATCCAAAAAGGACTGAAAGATGTCGGGCATTGTGGATGCTGAGAGGTCAGTAGCTGTTTTATGACAGTGTGGAGGATCGAATTGCCCTCAATGTACCAAATAATTTTTAGGAATTTGACCAAGGTGGCAAATTGCCCCGCATGTGGGACCATAGCCCATCCTTTTCTTGTGAGCTCCTGTGTGAGTATTTGGATGACTTTAATGGGTGTGTTCAAGTGAGTCTTCTTAGGGATGGATGTCCACAGGGTGTTGTCAGACCTGTGCTCCTGGAGAAAGGCGCATGCAGTTAAGATCTTGCCTGCAAAGTCTGTGTGATGGCAGAGCTGGTGAGGTGGCCCATGGGAAGCCTGGAAAAGACGCATCGTGTCCCGGCGGAGCTGAAGATCAACTGTGGCTGAGAGGCTGTTGAAATAGGCACTAAACAGAACATGTTAGCCAAGTCTGTGGTAGCAAACTATTTACTGGTTGCTGATTGGATGGAGTCAGTAATCTCAATAACATTGGATTTTGGGTCTCACTGGATGGAACCACAGATTATGGTGTGGTCATCCATGCCGAAGCACCTTATATTCTTTCCAAGTTTAAGAACAGGCCAAACTGGACTTTTAAAAGGAGAAGCACTTTTTAAAGGTGGTAATCAGACCTTCACTAAGTAGGTCTTATATGAAAAGTATCAGTCCTTGAAGGCCCTGTGTTAGCTTACATTGGGCTGTATTAACTATTTTAACGGAGGGGTGGGGGGTTCATGGAGTTCCATTTTGTCAAAGCCAATTTGTAAGTCAGACATAAACCATACCTGGAGACACCTCACATCGGGATATGGTCGGTTAACAATAGTCCTTGCCTTGGGGGCCGGGATGACACTTTAGGGTGGGAGGAGACGACAGTGCCCAGGAGAGATGACCGCACGAGGAGCAGGCTAGTGCACAAGCTGACCAGCAATTAGTGGCTCCATCCCAGGCGGCCTTCGTTGTGTCAGGAGCTAGTCAGTCAGCAAAGAGCAATTAGTGAGAGCTGACCAGAGTCTTAGGTCAGGGCTGGGCTGTCCTGTTCATGATGCCCGCTGTGGTTTTGAAAGCCTCTTCTTGACTTAATTGGTGAGAGAGGGATTCCAGCCCTAGTGTTATGGGGTTGACTGGACCCATGACCCCAGCACTGGACAGATGAGATCACTGAGTTGGTCAGTCACAGTACTCACAGCCTGGGGGAGAAGGACACTGCCTACCACTCAGGGCCATACAGGTTGTGCTTGGGAGCAGAGCAAATTGCCAGGGGCTGTGGGAGGCAGGCTGTGTGGTAACAATAGGGTGAGGTGCCCACTGGTTCTGGGGGAGGGGGAGATTAGCTTGTTTGAATCATCTCATGGGCTGGCAGGAACTAAAACCCACTTCAGGGATAATCGGGAACTGTGCCTGGTCCGCCTGATAAGAAGCATTGCTTAGCTAGGGGACCTTATCTGCTGGAGCAGAGAGGGGAGGGGACATTGCAATGAGGCCATGGTTTCACCAAATGTCAAGGCAGCAAATCATAATAATTTTAGGCTTGACACCACTCAACCGTATGAAAGGTTGACTGGGTTTCTTTTTCTCTTTGTTTCTATGATTCTGTTTGTTTGTTTATTCATTAACTAGAGACCCAGCCCACGAAATTTGTGTGTGGGTACGATCCCTAGGCCTGGCCTGTGATCAGGGTAATCTTCCCCAGCTGCCCACAGCCAGCCCTGCCCCCCACCGCCACCCACCCCTGGTTCCCCATTCACCATCGGGCGATTGGAGCCTGAAGGCCGGGGGGAGAGACCAAGAGGTCAGCTGTTCCTGCCTGCTCGCCAGCCCCATCCCCGTTGTGCGTCACCCTCTGTGTGTGGGGCGACTGGCAGGGCAGGGGCCTTGGCCTGGCACCACTGGCATCCCCCGCCACCCACCCCCAGTTGCCCATTCACCATCGGGCGATGGGAGCCTGCCAGCCTGGGAAAGGGACCAAGAGGTGGTCAGTGCACTTCATAGTGACTGATCGAGCGGTCGTTCTGGTCATTCTGCCATTAGGGTCAATTTGCATATTACCCTTTTATTATATAGGATCATTCATTCACTCATTCGTGCAACATGAGTATGTGTGCCATGGGCCAGCACTATGCTGGACAACACCAGGGTGGACATGACAGCCAGGCCCTGCTCTCACGGCTATCAAAATTGAGTGGAGAGCCCTAGCCGGTTTGGCACAGTGGATAGAGCATCAGCCTGTGGACCAAAGGGTCCTGGGTTCTATTCTGGACAAGGGCACATACCTTGGTTGCAGGCTTCTCCCCAGTCCAGGCCCTGGTCAGGGCCTGTGCAGAAGGCAACAATCAATGACAGACAGTAGATGCATAAGTCAATGTCAGATGGCAGTAAGGGCTATGATGAAAATAGAGCTGGGTGGTAGGCTTCAGGGGAGTCCGAGAAGGCCTTTCTGAGGAGGAGATGCTGGAATGAGGCCTGAATGACCTGAAGGAGCTGCTTGGAGAAACTTCATGAGAGTAAGCTGGACAGGGGTGGGAGCGAGCGACTCAGTCCATTTTTACTTGTGGGTAGGCCCGCCTAGCCAAAGAAGCAGAAAATAAAGAACTTTTCCTGTTATTGAAAACGTAATTGGCTTGATTTCTGAGGACCTAAAAGGATGGGAAAGAATTCAGGCCTTTAAGAATGACCATTTGGCTCAGAATCAGCCAAGGCTCAAGGTGACCCACGAAAGGAAAAGGAGGCCGTTTGGAAGGTGTACTCCTGGGAATAAGACCAGTTCTCGCCGAAGAATAAGAAGTGAAAGCTAGGAATGGCAATATGCATTCCAGAGCCCTCTGCCTGCCCTCGGCACCTCCTAACTGTCCTGCAATGACACACACCCTAAAAATCAAGGGGTGTTGGCATAGAGGAGTGGTTCAGATGCCACAGGCCTGGGGATCTGATTCATTGGTCTGCCCTGAGGTGGGGCTGCACATTTTAGGAGCTCCCAGGTAGTTCGGATAGCACTGTGGACTGAAAACCACTGATGCAGTCCCGCCCTCATGCTGGGGGCTGTGCGTGGTTAGAGGCCCAAAGGGCAGGGACTTGTTACAGGTCACCCAGAAATCCACCTGATGCTTGACCCAGATTCCACCGCTACCTGGTACAGCCCTGGAATCCAGTTTAAGCTCCTTGGAGATTTTCCACTGTGCTACTGAACTATTTTTAAAATCGCATTCTTGATTTTTTTAAATTTATATTTGGATTATGACCCAATAAACTGTGTTGACACATTTTGTTCTCAAGTTTCAAGGAAAGTAATTTTTCGCACATAATGACATCTTTTATTTATTTTTGGTGACAGTTGATGGTTATAAAAGCAAAAAAATCACAATAGGATATATAGCAAATTATAAAATAAAGGTCACTTATAATTATGCCCCTCAAACATAACCACTTTGAGCACTTGGGTATATATCTTTCTGAACTTTTTACTGTTTGTATGTCTGTGTGAGTGTGTTTATCTTAATTTCTCACTTGATTTTTTTAAAACTGAGAAACATTTTTGTAATGATTTATAACTTGCTTAATCAGGAATCTCTATATGAAATTGTATACGTGATTATCTACTTCCATATCTTCTGTACTGATGAGAATGGTTCATGGTCTTGCTGTGTGTGGTGACATATTGTGTTATGATGTCTGAACACATTCAGAACTATAAAGAAAGTGCAGGCGTTGCCAAGGTCAGAAGAAAGTGATTGCTTGTTGGGGCCTCTCCAGCAGTGTGCCTTGGGAGCGGTGTGGTCGGTGTCTCAGGCCAGCTGAGGGGTTTTGTCTTAAACCGGTTAGCTCTCTTAAACCAGATAACTTCTGCACCTGTTTTCTCAGAAACACCATTCATCTCAGCCTCCTACTGGTACAGGCGAAAGGGTCAGGGAGTGTTCAGCAGGGCGGGCAGTGGGGGCAGTCTGCACTGGGAGTCAAGAGCTAAGGGTCTTAGTCCTGCCTCTCATACTAACTAGGGTGAAGCTTTCAGGGCCTACGGAAGGCAGTACTTGCTGGTAAGCATCTGGAGATATTTTGAGAGTCTGGTGATGGATTTAACATGAAATGATTCCTTGTTAAAGGGCATTGAGAAGCACGAGAAACTGAAGACCTATCATTCTTTCATTCATTTATTCATTCGTTTACTGGTCATTCAGAGCATGTGTGTAGTTGATTCTGCTCTATGTGCTCAGCATTTCTTGACTTTCCTTCAGAGAACTTTTCCCAGGTTATAATTGCATTTTCCTTTTTACGATGATCTACTACACTGGAAAGCCCACTGACAGATGCACCACATCTGTTAGACCGTTAGGTCAGAGTCTGGCAAACATTAGGCCCTAAGTACTAATCTGTGGAGTAAATTAATGAATAATTTTCTGTGCTGTGAAGACTGCAGTAGTGAGTCAGTCAGACTCCCTTCTCAAGAGGAGCACAGTCCAGGAAGGGAGAGTAGATTCTTGTGCAGTTCATGCTTGCATTAAGTGGACTTGCCTTCAGACAGCTTAAAAAAAAAGTACTTTGGGAATTCTGGGGAAGGTATGTTAGGCTGTGGCCAGGAAGCCAGCGAGGCCTCAAAGATAAGAAGGTGCCTCAACTGGCCATGAGTCCAGGCAGGAATTTGTCCTGGGCCACGTGCGGAGCTGCAGGAGGAGCCATGTGAGCGCAGGCATGGGCCATGGCAGGGTCTGCAGGAATTGTCTTCTATGGTGTGCAGCTATGCAACAAACCATACCAAACTTCTGTGGCTGTTTAAAGCTAGTCGTTCAGTTTGGTCATGAATCTGCAGGGCTTTGGGTAGGGCTCAGTGAGACTGGCTGGCTGTTCAATGCAACATCTCTAGGGGTGGCTTGCTAGGCACTCCAAAATAGTTCACGTGACATGACAGTTGCAGCTGGCTGTCGACTGGAACCTCAGCTGGGGTTCTTGGCTGGAACCCCTCTATGTGGCCTCTCTGTGTGACTGCTTGGGCTTCTGCATAGCATGGTGGCTGGGTTTCAAGCAGGAACATCTCAAGAGATGGGAAGTAGAAGCCGTCAGTTTCTCAAGGTCTGGGCCCAGAACCAGACTGGCACAGTGTCTCTTCCGCTGAGTTCTACTGGCCCAGCAATCACAGATTGAAGGGGAGGAGACAGAACTCCAACTCTCAATGGAAGGAATGCCAACGAAATTTAGAGCTTCTTATGTTTGGCTCCTGGGAGGGGTTTAAAAATATCTGTTGAATGAATGAGTGAATGAATGGTGTGAGGAAAGATGCAGTGAGAGGAATATCTGGGGCTTGAAGGAAACAGTTATTGGAGATGTTTGGCTGGAGTTGGCAAGGAGAGGTCGTAGGATCTAGACTTGTGAGGGCTGCGAACCTCAGGCTAAAGGGATGGGACTTGAGCATGGGATAGTCAGGGGAACCAGTTAAGTGCCCAAGGGGGCTGTGGTTTAGGAACAGGAGGCGAGGCCTACACCAGAGCCTGGTTTAGGTAAGGTCCTCAGTCCATAGGTGAGTGTGCACCTGACCCTCAGCTTTGGGCTTCTGCTGGCTATGGCATTCATCCCTGCTCCAGCCTGGCACCCGTGGAATGCATGATGGACATGCCCAACAATAACAGAATTCCTGGAAGTCAGTTGGCAGCCCAGCCCTTTCTCCTGGCCCGGGTTGGTCTGACCTTTGTAGCAGATGAGAATGGGTCCCTCTGGAAGCACGTTTACAAATCTCCTGGGCGTTTGAAAGAACAGGGCTGTGATTCCTCTGAACACAGTTTCTTTGTGTGCCCATGACCCCCGGACATCAAAGTCAAGGTGACCCCAGGTATATCTTGGGGACCTGCAGACCCTCAGAGGGCTGTAGACCTGACCTGAGGCGTGGGTTCCTCACGCTGAGATTGTCTAGACCAGTGGTTCTCAACCTTCCTAATGCCGCAACCCTTTAATACAGTTCCTCATGTTGTGGTGACCCCCAACCATAAAATTATTTTCGTTGCTACTTCACAACTGTAATTTTGCTACTGTTAATGAATTGTAATGTAAATATCTGCGTTTTCCGATGGTCTTAGGCGACCCTGCTAGCGGTTCTCAACCCGTGGGTTGCGACCCTGCTAGCGGTTCTCAACCTGTGTGTCGCGACCCACAGGTTGAGAGCCTCTGCTGTAGAGCCTAAGACCATCGGAAAACACAGATATTTACATTACGACTCATTAACAGTAGCAAAATTACAGTTATGAAGTAGCAACAAAAATAATTTTATGGGTGGGAGTCACCACAACATGAGGAACTGTATTACAGGGTCACGGCATTAGGAAGGTTGAGAACCACTGGTCTAGACCCTTATCTGCCAAGAGTGGAGGCTGCCCAGGGCACACGAACCAAGGTAGGCAGGCCTCTGCATGGCCCTTGCCAAGGCCAGGCCTCACGTGTCCCTATCTCTGGGTCCAGCCAGAGCCAGCGTGGGCCAGAGGGCTGGATGCTGTCAAGGTCGTGCCGAGGGACAGTGAGCCTTCTTGTGGCAGGCCAGCCGAGGGAGGTCCCGGCTGACGTAGCAGCCTCTCTGAAGAAAACCTTATCTGCAGAGATCAGATGGACAGCAGGAGCTGGCTTAGGCCCCGAAGGAGGCGGAGTCACGGGCCTTTTCTCTTCACTCGTTTGCTCTGACTCTGGCTGAGGGGCACTTGGGGAACCTTCCACAGACGCAGGGCACCTGGCCTTCCCACCTGTGCGGACTTCTTAGGAAACGTATCTCACTGAGGGTGAGGAGGACAGAGGACGGAGGGCTTCCTGGGCCTGGACGTCTTGCTCCTGGGACTGTGATTGACAGCCTGACCATGGTGGTCACCCAGCTGAATCTGGAGTTCCGCTTTCAGGGCAAGAAGCTGCGAGGCTTCAGCTGTGAGCTCACCCGGTCCCCCCACGGGGTCTTCCCTGAGACCACCTTCACCATCACGTGCCAGATTGTGGTGCCCCTTCTGCTCTCGGGTCTGGGCATGATGACTGCCGGCCTGGTGATGAACACCATCCAAGTGCGTACTGGGCATCTGAGGGGCAGTGTGAGGCCTGGGGTTGGGCGGACTGGGGTTCCCAGGCCTCACAGATAGGACAGGTGTGGGGATGCAGGGAGCCCCCGAGTGGGGCTGAGCCTTAAGCCAGGCCTTGAGGCTCAGTGGTGCTGGCAGATGGGTCCTCCAGTGCCTGAGATTTACAGCTTTGGAGCCCTCTCTGAAGGTCAGCCCTCATGAGCCACATTCGCCCCAGGAGCTCAAACCATTTTCCTTCCAGGGAATGCAGACTCATTAGGCAGGGACTGAGGAGTTCGAATCCTGGCTCTGCCATTTGCTCAGTATCTGAGAGAACTCCTTAGTGTCCCCCACCTCAGTTTCCCCATCTGTAGATGGGACTCATAAATGCACCCACCTTGCAGGACTGTGAGGATGGATGACCAAGTGCACCTTGTGTTGTGACCTGAGGGTGATGGGCACTACTCCCTCGAACCCCGGGAATCTTCGTGGGGCTCTTCCTTGGGAAGACAAGGGACAGAGGTCAGGCTGGGGGTCCAGGCCAGCCAGGGGCTCTGGTGGTCTCCATTGGTAGAGGTTTATTTTTGTATATTTTTTTGGGGGGGGGGCAAAAGGACTCATATCTACTGGGTATCTGTCCAGGAGGGGAATTGGCAATGAAGGGTTCTAAAGGGCTGAGTGCCATGGTCATCTACGTGCAGCAAAACTCAACCCTGGCAGCAGGGTCAGAGATACCCGAGGGTGCGGCTCCAGGCCCCAGGGGGAAGCTGGGAGGCTGTGGTTGTGATTCACAAGTGAAGAATCATCACTTCTGATTGATTTCAGCCCCCCTAGTGCCTCGGCTAGATGTCTTTAAAGTGTTGCTGAAGAGGGCAGTGGCAGAATGTAAGACAGTTACAAAGATTTGGATGGCAGGATGTCGGGGAACACTAAGGGTTAATTAAGTCCTGGCCGGCAGAGCAGGAAGGATGCTTGGAACGGGTGGGTGGAGCAGGGCATGGGGGGCTGGGTGAGGAGGGTTGAGTTGAGAATCCTGAGTTTGAGGGGCTTGTGGGATATCAAGGTTCAGTCAGCAGTTGGGTCAACAGGTGTGCCACTCAGAAGGCAGATCTGAGCCGGTGACGTCGCACATCACCAGCACAGAACCCAGTGCATCAGCCAGGGTGCTCTGGCTGTAAGGAATAGAAAACGTAACTCAGAGTCACTAAACCATTTCTGACCCCTGTAAAGAAGTCTACAGATCAGGCAGCTCCAGCGCTAGTTCACTCGCTGGATTACCAGTGTTACCCAGTATCCAGGGTCCTACCGTTCTTCTTCTTTACCTTCTATGTCTATTGACTTTGTCCCTGAATAGACCCCTCATGGTTGTGTGATGCCTCATGTCTCTAGACATGACGTCTCAAATCTCCTGGGCCACGCTGTGTCCCAGCCCACACCCAAGCAGCCACTTGCAAGAAGCGGGGACACCTGCATGACGGGTCACGGTCCAGCCCTCACCTCCTCCAGGCCGTTTGTGTGGATGGAGGGTGGGGTGGCTCTGGAAGTTAGCTCCAGCCTTGGAAAGGAGAGGATTGGACAGAAAGGGGAACTGAAGACCAAGTGTGAAGGAAAGTCAGGATTACGTCGGGAGGTCTGCACCCGCGGGTCTCCCGAACTCTGGGTTTTCCTGTTGGAAGGAGCAGACTTTGCACGGGCTGGGTGAAGCACGGTGGGAAAGGATTGGTCAGGAGCCCCGTGCGCCACAGGGCAGTCAGGGGTCTGGGGCAGCCTGACCTTCCCTCGGCTTGGTTCAATCAACGGCGTTTCTCAGCTGCCGAATTGGAATCTTGAAAAAGATTGCCCCTGCGTTTTCTGGAAAAAGTGTGTTAGTTTGGTCAAATCAGCCCACAAGGCTGTCCAGTAACCTGAGGACTAGGCAGAGTTGAAAGCCTGTGCCCATTTTAAATCAAGGATTATTAGACTTTGGTGAAATTTCTAACCGTGTAGCTTTCCTATATGGAAAAAGGAAATAATTTTTTTTTTGGGGGGGGGGAGGAGGAATAAAATTATTTAATTACATTTTAAAAAATTAAAAGGTTGGGAGGAGGAAGAGCCTTCAGTGGAGGTCAAGGTGGAGAGATTAGAGAGGTCAGCATAGGACGGGGATGTGGTCTTAGGCGCCAGTGTGGAGAGCTCAGAGGTTTGGGCGGGTGGGGTGTGTGTGTGTGTGTAAGATGCCCTGGCCCAGTCCCTTCACCTCCAGGTTGCGTTATAGATGACTCTCCAGGCCCCAGAAGTGAGCGGATCCGCACAGCTTCATGCCGCTCTTGTCTCAGGCAATGGGGGTCCCCAGGCCTCCTATCTCCTAGCTGACAAAGTAGGGTTTTTTTCAGTTTTTGCATTCTAAAACCAGGAGGAGCTTTTAGTATAGGGGTCACAGATAACTGTGGGGGCCAGGAGCTCATTCAAGTCAGTAGAATCATTACAAATTGATAGAGGAATAATCTAGTTGCATGTTAAATAGGTTGGAATAGTTTCCACTTCACAAAGAATTGTTTCCTCTTCTAGTTTTCTTGAAACATGCATCTCTTTCATTTTTAATTTTTTTTAAATTTTAAATTTTTTTAGTATCTATCTCCTCTATGCCCTCTTCCACCTTCACGCCTTCCCCCCACCACACTCACCACACTGTTGTCCATATCCATGTCCCCCCTATCATTCTTTTTGTTTTTATTTCCTTATGTTTGATAGAGACCTATATGGAGGCACCTTCTATCTCTTTAGACAAATCCAGAGCCCCGCCACATGATACTCCAGAGCAACTTGCGCTCAGCCTTGGTGCTGGAGCAGCCAGCAGGCCTGGCCAGCTGGGAATTCCTGTCCCTGATAAAGCAGTGCCACTCTCAGCCCCGCTCTCCCAATTCATGTGGATCTCCCAGCTTTGAAATTGGTGACTCATTCCTATTTCTACAAACACATTGTGTACACCTGACAAAGTGTGTCCACAGGCTCAATCCAACTTCCCCCCCATTTTTCCCAGGTTCTGAGGACCAGAGAGAGAAAGGGACTCTTTTGAGGCCTCTACTGCTGTTCACTGAATAGTACTGAGAAAAGTTCACAGCTTCATCATTATTTTGTATTTAGTTTAAAGCCACTTAAGTAACTGTTTAGGCCCTGGCTAATGTGGCTCAGTTGGTTGAGTGTTATCCCATGCACCCAGAGGTCACAGGTTCAATTCCCAGTAAGGGCACGTGCCCAGTGTTAGAAATAGGTGAGCTCCCCAAGTCAGGGGTCCTGGTAGAACACAAAACATACTCGGGAGCCAGGCAGCAAGGCAAATATCTTTACTTCTATGCAGAAGGGTGCGCACACATGATCTGGAAGCGCACTTGAGATTTATAATCCCTGATGCACGTGACCTGTCCCTTGCTCTTGATTGGAACTCAGGCGCACAGTCTTTCGTGATTGGCTGATTTAAAGGGAGGGGTTGGCCTATGCTGTTTCAAGATGGCGGCCCCCAGGGGAGCTGCAAGCCATGCGGCCAACATGGCAGCTGCCAAGTCACGCAGTCCAAATGGTGGCTGTCTAAACTGTTATTTGACAGAAAAGATGACTCGTTTATTCTTACATCCAGGTAGTGGGTTCGATCCCTAGTAGGGGGCATGCAGGAGGCAGCTGATTGATGTTTCTCTCTCATTGATGTCTTTCTCTCTCTTTCCCTTCCTCTCTCTCTAAAACCAATAAAAACATTTTTTTAAAGGAAACGATTTAATCTTACTCATTTGTTTTACAGGGAGTGAGGAGTAACTTGTGAAAAGCTCTCAAGAAATGTCCGAGATATGCCATTATGTGTGTATGGATTGAGCTTCTTGTTCTGTCCCACCAGCATTGGCCCGTGTTTGTGGAGGTTAAAGACCTGTTGACATTGGTGCCACCCTTGGTGGGCCTGAAGGGGAACCTGGAGATGACACTGGCATCACGACTCTCCACAGCTGTAAGTGGACATCTGGGTCACCTA
The DNA here is from genome assembly GCF_951640355.1 of Cnephaeus nilssonii. Classification (NCBI taxonomy): domain Eukaryota; kingdom Metazoa; phylum Chordata; class Mammalia; order Chiroptera; family Vespertilionidae; genus Cnephaeus; species Cnephaeus nilssonii. Next base: position 64,605,105 of record NC_137082.1, on the reverse strand, counting down.
CCCCTCAGGGAGGGAAATGTCTGCACCACCAGGTCTCCCCGACGTAGCTTGTAGGTGGGTGGGTTGGACTCTCCAAAAAGAAGTGTTGTGTTGAGTTTTGTTCTGTCACATTGCTCTACTTGGTCACTCTTCCCAGCCCATCATCCTGTTTAGCCAAGCTGGACTGCTGTATGCCCAGGCCCAGCCCCTGTGTGCCCTGAGTTTCTTCTTTAACCCAATGTCAGGTAGGGCTCTGTGTCCCTGTGCCCAAGTCTTTGGGCTGCCTCTGCACGGCCACCTGGACCCTGAGCCCAGCTCCATGCATTCACACTGAAGCCATGATGAGCACCACAGGGCTGATGGAGGATGTCATAGAGGAGACAGGGTATTAAGTGCTGGTAATGATCTCCAGGAGGGGTTTTATTCTGCAGAAGGGCTTTTGACTGCCCCGCAACCAGAGTTGTTTCCTGTGGGCTCTGACTAACAAGGCCCCTAGCTGTGCCCCTCTTCTCACCTCTCCCAACTCTCCCGGGAATGGAAATTCTTTTCCTCTCTCTGATGCCCATTGGACATCCAATTCTGTATGTGAAAAAGGCCTGTGGCAAGAGGAAGTGAGGTGTGTTCAAGAAAATGAGAGAAGAGCAATGGCTTTAGGTGGAATGCAAAGGGTGGGGGAGCGGCTACCTGGAGCAGGACTCTGGAAAGACAGGTGAGGGGTGTGGGCTGAACAACAGCCCTCAAAGATGTATGGACAGGGTTTTTGCAGCTGTGATTACATTAAGGGCCTTGGATGGGAGAGCATCCTGAATTACCCCAGTGTCATCATAAGAGCACTTATGTCGGGAAGGCAGAGGGAAGTTTCAGACAGAAGAGAAGGCCTCTGAGAGAAGCAGAGTCCAAGGAGAAGATGTTCTGCCACTTGGAAGATGGAGGAAGAGCCATGAGCCAAAACATGTTGCTCTACCTACTGGAAAAAGCACAGGAACAGACTCCCCTAGAGCAAGGCTCTCCTGACACCGTGATTTTAGCCCCATCAGACTCATTGCAGACCCCTGGCCACCTGACCTGTAAGAGAATACTTTCTGTGTCTTAAGCCAGTGCCAGGTTCCCTGTTACAGCTATAACAAAGTATTGCAAATTTAGTGGCTTAAAACAACAGAAGTTTACTCTCTTACAGTTGTATTTTAGATCTCCTTTTACTCTGTGTTTTCGAGAATGCTGCCTTCTTTAGAGCAGGCTACCTCTGGTGATTGAGAGGAGGGTCAGAATGTGTTGCCTGGAGGTATATACCAGTGACTGGTCTTATGGATCTGGGGGCTGTGTGTCCCTCTACTGGCCACTCTAGGTACTGCTCTGCCTTTTCTTACCCCAAAACGCAGTCTTAACTGCGTCCAGGTATCCCACTGTTGGCACAAGTCAGCCAGGCAAGGGAAGGTCCTGCAGCTGTTCTGCTCCACCTTATTCCCTTGTTCCTATGAGCATCCCTGAGGTGGGTGTTCGTCTGTCTGTGGAAGAGTTGACTGAGGCCCCGGGACATTTCTGTGATATGTCCCCAATGTCCATCATGCTAATGACAAAAAAACTCTCCTTGTTTGTACAAAGAAAAGTGATTATATTTTGCCCCTGGGAGTTCAGGAACTTAAAGAACTCAGTACAAAGGAGCTGAGAAAACATTTTTGCTTTGAAATCTTTTCTTATCTATGTATTGAATTTTGCTGGCAATTGCTATATTTGGACCCAACTACCTACCATCTTTAAAGGAGAAAGTCATCATTCTGAGCCTGTTTTTTAATACTAAGAGGAGAGGGACTTGCATGTGTTTCTGAAATGGGATGATTTGCAGAGATGAGGTTGGGAGGTGGGTGGTTCTTTGAGACGTCCCACTGGCGTGGGAAGAAGGGAATTTTAGGAGAATGGGGCCAGAGAACTGGCAGAGGGCGCAGGCCAGGGTCACAGAGCCCTCCTCCCCTGTGGCGTGTGGAGGAACTTGGGAGTCAAGTGGCCCTGAAATTGCGGGTGACACGCATGCCTGTGTGTGCTTGTGTGCATGTATACATGTGTGTGCGTTTCCACACTTGGGTATGGGAGAGATGGTTCATGATACCATCTGTTTCTCAAAGGTACCCGTGTCTTTACCTCTCCACTCCCCAGTCACTCTTTTGAAAGCTGGTTAATAATTTTCTCTGATGTCAATGAAGTGGTATTTGCTGATTTGTCTCCTGAGAGACTGCCTTTTTTCCAGGAAGGATTGACCCTGGCTTTGGGCCTAAGCAGACTTACCCTTTGCCCTTTTCTCCCCATACTAGGCCAACACTGGACAAATTGATGACCCCCGGGAGCAACACCGAGTCATCAACAGTAACCTCGCCCTCATTCAGGTGACTCTCCCTTTACCTGATGGATGGGTCCCCTCCCCTCTTTGGAATCTGCAGCCAGGCTGGTGGGAAGAGTGAGGGCTCAGTGAGCCTTGTCCCTGCGCTCTGGATGGAGTTTTGGGGATGGGAGCTACTCATCCATTCACCCCATGCCCACCAGACCACATGCTTGCAGTAGCTGGAGGCTACTTGAAAGATTTGCCTGTACTTGTTCATTTCTTTTTCTCGTAGCCTGGGGTGCAAACTGCCCCCAAAGTATCCCTGAAACAGCATAGCTAGATCTGGCCTCATCACCTTCCCTTCTCACACTCACCTGTTCTGAAGTCCCCAACTCTGTCTGGTTTGATGGTTGAAAACTCACTCTGGAAGTCAACCAGCTGGGAACCCTCAGGCAAGTCACTTCACCTCACCTGCAAGGTGGGCTGTTGTGAGCTGTGGGTCATAGGAGAGGCATGGTGTCTAGGTTGCACGTGATAATCAATCATGCTAGCTATGCCTAGTGCATAGTCTGACCCAGGCATCCTCAAACTACGGCCGGCAGGTCACATGTGGGTGTTTTTGCTGTTTTGTTTTTTTACTTCAAAATAAGATATGTGCAGTGTGCATAGGAATTTGTTCATAGTTTTTTTTAAACTATAGTCCGGCCCTCCAACGGTCTGAGGGACAGTGAACTGGCCCCCTGTTTAAAAAGTTTGAGGACCCCTGGTCTGACCATTTAATTAAGCTGGAAACTGCATCACTTCAGCTTCTCTGCCCCTTGTCCTTACATCCAGGTACTGAGCATCCTACCTCTGAGCTATGCAGGAATCCAGCCTTGCCCCTCCTTGCCTCGGCCTCTTGGTCCCCTTGCTGACTGCAAACGTCTTCACTGTTTTAACTGCTTCAGGCTTCTTGACCTTCCACTCACCTCTGCATGGTTACCTAAGTGACCTTTTCGAAAGCCTAAAGCTGATCAGACCCCTTCTTCTTTCAGCCCTTCTATTGGTTCCCCTTGTCCAAGTGTGGGCCTGGTCCAAAAAGCATTCACGGTCTGGTCCCACCTGCCCCACCAGCCGCATGTCTTGGCATATGCGGTTATCTCTTCTTGGAATGTCCTTTTTCCTTTTGTTCACTTGGCAATGAAGCCCTTTAAAGACTCTAGTTAGGTCTCGGTTCTAACCTGACACCAGGTACAGCTCTTTGGTGCCTTGCATGTGCTGCTGGGGCTGCCCTTGTTGCAATTCTGTGTTTGGATGTTTCTTTCTCCACTTGAAGTGACTTGCATGGGCCTGGACCACCCGTGATATACTGTAAGGTAAGCATGTCAAACACAAAGGCTAACACGGGCCAAATAAATGAGGCATGTGGCCCATGGGCCATGAGTTTGACATGCTTGCTGTAAGGTATATGGATAATGTACAGCCAGATTTGGCTTGTAGCTGAAGAGTTTCAGAGATTAAATGAGACACTCCTGATACCCCTAACAGTGGATCTGAAAGGGGTAAGTGATAAATACCTCAGCTACAAGTCACTGGATTTACTTTTCTGTTTTACACCAAATCCTTGTTCATATGTATGTACATTTTCACATGATTGGACTTAACAAACATTTATTAAGTCCCATTCTGGGCCAGGCAGTAGTTTGGCACATGGTTCGAATGATAGTGAGGGTAAAATTTTGTCCCCTCTATTTTTAAAACACTAAACATAAGCATAAGTAGTGCAACAAGTTTCACAAGAAAACTTTTTAAAACTTCAGCATATTCCATCATCTATCCTACATAATAAAGAGCTAATATGAAAATGGTCATCACGCTCTCACGCTGTCACACCCTCACACCATCACGCAGTAACAGCTCAGACACTCAACACTGGGGAGAGAGAAATGGGGACCAGCCAGGCACAAATGAGTTTGTGAGAAAGGAATGGGGACCAGCCAGGCTGTGGCCTGGGAAAGAGGGACAAGCCGCACGCCCCATGGTCCCAGGCGCCAGTGGCTGTGCCTGCACCTGCAGCCCGGGAGAGGGACAGTCCACACGCCCCACAGTCCTCGTGCTCCTGGGTGCCAGCGGCTCTGCCTGTGGCCCGGGAAAGGGACAAGCCGCCTGCCCCGCTGTCCCGGGCGCCAGCGCCTGCCCCTGCACCTGTGGCCCGGGAGAGGGACAAGCCACCCGCCCCGTGGTCCTGGGTGCCTGAGGCTGCGGCCCAGGCAAAGCTGCCAACCCACGATCCCTTGCGGCTGTGGCCGGCCTGGGTCCTGGGTGCCTGTGGCTGGCCGGAGGGAGGGAAGCCCAGGTCCCAGGTCCCGGGTGCCTGTAACCGGCTGGAGGAGGGAATCCTGCGTCCTAGGTGCAAGGCGAGGTAGAGGCAGTTAGGGGCGATCAGGCTAGCAGGGGAGCAGTTAGGGGAGATCAGGCCAGTATGGGAGTAGTTAGGGGCGATCAGGCAGGCAGGCAGGTGAGTGGTTAGGAGCCAGTGGTCTTGGATTGCTAGAGGCAGTCGGACATCCCCCAAGGGGTCCCGGATTGGAGAGGGTGCAGGCCAGGCTGAGGGGACCCCCCCTTCGTGTATGAATTTTGTGCGCTGGGCCTCTAATCTATATTATAAAAGGCCTGTGGCCCTAATGCCGTAACAACCAAAGACCAGCGTGGGTGGGTGGGGCGCGTGTGGGTGGGTGGGGCTGCGAGCATGGTGAGGCCGTGCGGGTGGGCGGGGCCACATGATTTTGTGGGCTGGGCTTCTAGTCCTCCTATCTAATAAAAGAGTAATATGCAAATTAACCATCACTCCGCTACACCCACAAGCCACTAGAAGATAAATAAACCCCAGATACGAGGGCCTCCACTTGGGTTGCCAGGGGGTGTGGCTGGCCTGCAAACCACCACAGGCCTCTCACCCAGGCTGCCCCACGCCCCAAGGGAACCCCCACCCTGATCCGGGACATCCTTCAGGACAAACCAGCCGGCCCCCACCCATGCACCAGGCCTCTATCCTATCTAATAAAAGTAATATGCAGATTGACCATCACTCCAACACAAGATTGCTGCCCCCATGTGGACAAAGATCCTGCCCCCATGTGGACACAAGATGGCCAGCAGGGGAGGGCAGTTGGGAGGGACCAGGTCGGCAGAGGAGGGAAGTTGGGGGTGACCGGGCATGCAGGAAAGGGCAGTTAGGGGTCACCAGACCGGCAGAGGAGGGAAGTTGGGGGTGACTGGGCCTGCAGGGAAGGGCAGTTGGGGGGGACCCAGGCCTGCAGTGGAGAGCAGTTGGGGGGGACCAGGCCTGCAGGGGACGGCAGTTAGGGGCAAACAGGCTGGCAGGGGAGCAGTTGGGCATCAATCAGGCTGGCAGGGGAGTGGTTAGGGGGTGATCAAGCTGGCAGGCAGAAGCGGTTAGGGGCAATCAGGAAGGCAGGCAGGTGAGCAGTTGGGAGCCAGCAGTCCTGGATTGTGAGAGGGCAGTCGGATATCCCTCGAGGGGTCCCAGATTGGAGAGGGTGCAGGCTGGGCTGTGGGACACCCACCCCCCACCCCCGTGCATGATTTCGTGCACCAGGCCTCTAGTATCCTATCTAATAAAAGAGTAATATGGAAATTGACTGTCACTCCAACACAAGATGGCTGCCCCCAGGTGGACACAAGATGGCCACCACAAGATAGCCAGCAGGGGAGAGCAGTTGGGAAGGACAAGGCCTGCAAGGGAGGGCAGTTGGGGGCAATCAGGCCTGCAGGGGAGGGCAGTTAGGGGTGACCAGGCTGGCAGAGGAGGGAAGTTGTGGGCACTGGGCCTGCAGGGAAAGGCAGTTTGTTGGGGACCCAGGCCTGCAGGGGAGAGCAGTTGGGGGGGACCAGGCCTGAAGGGGAGGGCAGTGAGGGGTGACCAGGCCTGCATGGGAGGGCAGTTAGGGGCAATCAGTCTGGCAGGGGAGCAGTTAGGCATCAATCAGGCTGGCAGGGGAGTGGTTAGGGGCTGATCAGGCTGGCAGGCAGAAGCGGTTAGGGGCAATCAGGAAGGCAGACAGGCGAGCAATTGGGAGCTAGCAGTCCTGGAATGTGAGAGGGATGTCCCAGATTGGAGAGGGTACAGGCTGGGCTGAGGGACACACACCCCTGTGTACGAATTTCGTTCACCGAGCCTCTAGTATATATATATATAAGAGGCTAATATGCAAAGTATCCCCTTGGGAGTTTGACCTGGAGTTTGATCGCTCACTACGACATGCACTGACCACCAGGGGGCGGCACGGAATGAAGGAAGGCCCCAGCTGGCAGCTGGAAGGCCCCAATCGGCCCTGATTATTGCCGGCCAGGCCTAGGGACCCCACCCGTGCATGAATATCGTGCACCAGGCCTCTAGTGTAAATATAACCAAGAGTGATATTTAAAATTTTTAACAATTAGTAGCGCCTGGAGATACCCCAGTAAGATTGAAGGACAGCCATCAAGAGCTGGCCCAGCAGGACCAGTGTAAACCTGCCTAACCTCGGCCCGGACCCACTTCACTATACTGGTGCCCTGTGGATGCACCTGCAGTTGTGTGGAGGCTTCTACTTGAAAAATTATCCTGCAATGAAAATGCTCTCTTTAGCACGAATTTCTTGAGAGAACTTCCCACAAGTTCACAAGGTATGAACAGTTTAAAGCTCCACATTTCCCCCAAAAAGATTACAAAATATTTGCTTTCTTAGTATTAAACTATAGCACAAGTATTAATATTTGAAGTATTGGTTTCTTCATAACCTCACCAGCATTGAAAGTATTCTTCTAAACTACTTTTTGTATTTACCATATACACTGAGTGGCCATATTATTATGATCTCTGAACGCATAATAATCTGGCCACTCAGTGTATAGCCTATATAATAAAAGGCTAATATGCAAAATGTCCCCTCGACCAGGAGTTCGACCAGCAGGCAGGCTGGCCAACCGCCCATGTCCCCTCCCCCACCGATGCACGCATTCATGCACCGGGCCTCTAATACACACACACACACACACACACACACACACACACACACACACACACTGAGTGGCCAGATTATTATGCGTTCAGAGATCATAATATGGCCACTCAGTGTATATATGCCATAGACAATGTATGATAACAATTTTCTGTATTTTTAAGCTTAAAACATATTATACTGTAGCCCTGGCTGATGTGACTCAGTGGTTAGAGCATTGGCTCATGCACCAGAGGCTCGAGGTTTCCATTCTCTGGTCAAGGGCACGTACCTGCTTTGCAGGTTTGATCCCGGGCTCTGGTTGGGGTGTGTGCAGGAGGCAACCAATCAATGTGTCTCTCTCACATCAGTGTTTCTCTCTCCCTCCCTCCCTTCTATTCTCTCAATATCAATGGGCAAAACATCCTCAGGTGCGGATTGACAACACAAAAAATATTACACTGTACATGTAATTCTGTAATTTGTACTTTTCTCTCAACGACTTAATGAATGAAAATCTCTTACAATAGCAAATAGTAAGCACTCAGTAAATAGCAGCTCCAAATATCATTATCATTACATGGTTCTTTGTACATAGGTACAATTGTTTCCCTGCAAAATGCTTGATCATAAGGTATATGGATAATGTACATCTAAGTTTTCCTCCAAAATCCCTGTACCAATTTTACCACCATCAATGTATGAGACCATTTCCCTCCAGATGTATTTTATATTATCAACCTTTCAAATTTTAATTTTACCTAGTCTGATGGGTAAAAAGAGTGTATCCCATCCACTCATAGATTCATGCATCCATTTATTTGGTGAGCACAGATGAGGGCTGAGATTCAGCCTCTCCTCAAGCTGAGGATCCCAGCAGAAAATAAGACTGTGCTAATCTTTTAATAGAGGAGGACCAATAGCAGTTACAAATGAATAATATGTCTTCAAGTTACGATTTCATTTAAAATTTTCCTGACAACTAGGGAGGTTGATCAGAGAATATTGAGAGAATGAGAGAAGCAAGAGATCAGAGGACCTTTCCTCACATTTCTGATTTCTGCCCGACAGGTGCAGGCCACCGTCGTGGGGCTCCTGGCTGCTATGGTTGCCCTGCTGCTGGGAGCTGCGTCTAGGGGGGAGCTGGACTTTGCGAAGGTGGAGTTGCTGTGTGCCAGCAGTGTCATCACCGCCTTCCTCGCGGCCCTTGCTCTAGGTGAGCTGTGCCCCAACCCCAGCACCTTCCTCCTCCCGGCTGGCCCCATGCTCCACTCTCAGCACTTTGTTGCTTTCAGTTCCAAAAAAAACGGAGCACTACTGGTGGGGCCTTGGGCATCCTGCCAAGTCACGACCCACCTTGTGGGCAGGGGAAGAGGGCAGTGAGCCCCGTCCTGGGTAAGGTGTGTGTGCCGGGGGAGCTGCTAACTCCGTTTCTTCCCTCTGCTTGTTTAAAGAACCGGCCTGTGGCTCTGTAGACATTCATCTATTCACTCATTCATTCACTCATTCATTCAGTCCTTAGCCATTTCTCAGGCATGGCTTGGGTGTGGGCTTGTGTTGCTCTGCTGTGTGCAGTCATGTGAGGAGCAAGGCTCAGTTTTTAGCTTAAATTTTCTCTCTTTAGAGAGGTGTTTCCTGACTACCCCTCCCATGTACTGTCCTCCTCCCTCTCCCCTCTCCACTGCCGCCATGCACTACTGTCCCATGCCGTTCCCCTTTGGAACACTTGGGAAAATCTGAGATTATCTGGTTTCTCTGTTCATTTTCCGTCTCACCTTCCTGCTACAATGTCAGCTCCTCAGAGCGGGAGGCCTCCATCTCCTATTTTTCCATCTGCTGCTCCTATCACACTGGCTGCCACAAGATGCTTCCTACGTGTCTACGGAAGGCGGAAAGCCGGAGGCTCTGGCAGACGTAACCCCGACCTTGGAGCCCACGCATGTCAGTGGAGAACCAGTTGGCTGTACCAAAGAATGTCACCCACTCGTTATTACTCAGTGTTTACTGAGTGTCTGCCGCTGGCCATGCACTGTTATGGTGCTGAGCATACACTCGTGAGCAAAATTCCCAGGGATCCTGTTTTGTGATGTTTATATTCTAGTTCAGAGTGAGACATCCATATGGGAGCAGACAGGTAATTCCAATTAAGTGTCAATGCCTCTTCCTTTCTGAGGCCTTCTCTGATCAGCTCTCTAGAGTAGCCCTGTCCAAAGTCACTCTTTGTTTTTAGTATCCTATTTATTTACTTCAAATGCTTGTTCACTTCCTTGCATATGGTCTGTTCCTCAATCCGACAGGCATTTAAGTGTGAGTACAGAGCCCAGTTACTTAAAACAGTCCCAGGCATATAACCAGCTCCCAAATGTTTGCTGAATGGATGGACTTCATTCTGACTCTCTTGTGGATTGTGTATCTGTGGGTATGTCGCAATGTGTGCAAATGCAAGAAGGAACAAGTGATAACTTTATACATTGGATTTGTATTTACACTTCTGTCCAGCCATCTGACTGCCCACAAAACACCGTTGAGCTCAGCTCTCTGTAAGTTAATGCAGCGGGTTATTTGGTGATTTTTGTTCCTACCAGGCAGCTGATCGATGGAACCGCTGCATTCCTGCACTAGGGCCCATGATTGGGAGGGGAGGTAAGAGTGCAGAAGCCTAGGAGCAAATTCACAAGTTGTGCTTCCCAGGTGGGATGTTTGCACCGGGTCACATGCCTATGCATGTGCATGGGGTGGGGCACAATTACTCAGTCTGGTCAAAGGAAAGGCAGGATGGTATGCCAAACCTGGAGAAATAGAGAGCCCAGGAGATGGTTGGCATGCAGTTTCCTCTGAAAACAATACAATCAAATGATTCAGAAGGCCTGTTCCTGTAGGGCCTTGTACAGAATGTCATAGCTCCCCATTTTACAGATGAGAAAACAGAGGCCCAGAGATGGGGTGAAGCGCAGATGCATGGACATAATCAGGATTACCCAAAGTTGTGTGGAAGGTCAGAAAAGTCGCCGGTGTCTCACAGTGTGACCACGACATGACTGTGCCATAAAGCCAGGGGGTGGTGGCGGCTCTTAATCAGTGCTCTCAAACTGACGGTGTCCCTGTGTGTAGTCCCGGTGGGACTGGCACCAGACCACCAGTTTAACCATGCAAATTCGGATTCACTTAGAACTGCTGTTTCAAAAGAGATAAAGTAGCTAAGACCTGGCCACAAAATAGGGCACAGACTGTGGCTTGAAAGCATGGGTCAACCCAGCGTTAAGACGACATTGAGGTGGTAACGCTAAGTATTTTTAGAATTACAGGATACTGGGTAACGTGTTAAAACAGCAACAGCCACGATACAGTGTCTTCATAAAGACCCACATGCGATGTGGTTGGGTTAGGGCCTAAGGAGCAGATGGGGGCTCGAAGTCCACGTGTGACATTCACCTCAGAAGAGAAAGTAGGACCTGAAGTGGTGGTGTCCCCCTCAGGTCTCCAGCTACGGGGCAGGTCCTCAGTGCTGCACCCTAAAATCCATCAGCCCTCACTCAGAGGCCACCTGCTGACTCCACCCGGTGGTGGCTCTTCAGGGCCCCTGAGATGGGCCTGTTCCCCAGACATGGACCCGCCTTTGGCTTGAGGACCGCTCCCAGCACTGCACTGCGGTCTGCACGTGCCCCTCCTCTCCCTCTGTCCTGCCGCAGGGGCCACCCTGCTCCGCCACCCTCCTGTTTCCCTTGGAGCTGCTCACTTGACTGATTCCACCTGGGCATCTGCTTCTCCAGGCGCCCCAGCAGGCATGGGAGGCGATGCGCGGTCCCTGGGGCTCCATTGCTCAGAGCAGTTGGGAGCACCTTCCCCGCAGTGAGGGCCTGTGAGCTTCATGTCTCTAGTCCAAGCGGTTTGGAAGCCCAGGAAGCGCCTGCTGTGGTCTCCCCAGCGGGTTTGAGTGTGTCATCAAAGCTTCGGGGCTGCTCCTTAGCATCATGCCAGAGAGCCACAAAGCGGAGTCTGACACTCCCAGCCAGGTGGCCTGGCTTGTGCTGACAGAGGGAAGGGCGCTCCTGAGCAGCCTCCTGACCCCCTCCTCATCCTGTGCTGCTGAGCCTCCTCGGGGTCAGTCCGTTCCCCGAGCCTCGAGTCTCCTCTCTCTCCTCTCTGCAGGGCTGCTGATGGTCTGTATAGTGATTGGTGCTCGAAAGCTCGGGGTCAACCCAGACAACATCGCCACACCCATTGCAGCCAGCCTGGGAGACCTCATCACGCTGTCCATCCTGGCTTTCATTAGCAGCTTCTTCTATAAATACAAAGGTAGGGGGTCCCAAGGAGGAGGGGCCCGCCAGCAAGGCTGAGCGGGAAGGTTTGCACTGAGCTGCAACATTCAAATCGGGCGCCGCAGGAAGGAACCCACAGGCTCGGTGGTGGCGTCGGCGATCCTCCTTTTGTAGAAACAAAGCCTGAAGTCCCTGAGCAAATCAAGGAGTTCTCCAGCAAGTTCCTCGGCTCTCCCAACCGTGTTAGCTGACACATAGGTTGTCAGTTATCACCTTAGACCAGGGTATGCGAGGAGGCCGGGGAGGTTCTAGGCTGGTCTGGCCACTTCAACACAGCGGCAGCGCCTCCTCGGGGAAGGCAGTTCACACTGGGCACATGTCACCTGCCCCAGAAGTCTCCCAGGGAGGAAGGTCTGTCCCGGGCAGCAGCAGCATATGCTGTCCCTGCAGGTGCCAGCCAGGGGAAGCCGGGCTTCTCAGAAGGCGGCCTGGCAGCCTGCTCAGTAGCTGAGGGAGGAGTTCACACGTCTTGTGGCTGCAGGCCCTCACGTTCCCAGAGGTCTCCCAGGGCTGCCATGAACACAGAGTCTGCTCATGCCCTGGGCAGTGTGGCCGGGCAGCATCACCCAGGCCCAGGGGTTTTCCCTTCCGGGTTTCCACAGCTGACCACTCCCTTCTGAGTGTCACACTTTTTACTTCCCACCTGGCACGGTCTCGCTCAGAGGGCTGCCCACAACTGTTGGCATCTAGTGAGTGTCGATTCCGGGCACCGTCAGGACCCTGGGTGCTCGGGGGCAGGCAGCATAAGTGAACGGAGTGGGTGGTGATGAGACGGTGGGGAGGCTGGGCATGGGGGACAGTTGGTGGGAGGAAAGGCCCCAGACAAAGGAGCAGCACAGCGGAGCTCCAGTTTATCACCGCCTCGTGGGAACACGCACGCAAGCATTGGAGAAATCACCCCGTGTTCACGTGTTGGCGGCTGAAGCAGAGCAACAAAACACTTCTGCCGTCGCGTGTTCAGGCACGCGGAGCCTTTCTCGGCTCTGGGCTGGCTCCTGGCTACCCTGGGAACTGCCTACCACCAACCCTATTTAATGATTTGGGAGCCTCTCAACGTTCATGTGCATGATAATGAAGAGTTAATAATAAGATGACCTCATTTTATTTTTAAGCCAAACTGAATTTAGAATAAGAAGATTTGTGTACGGGTTAATCCTATTTGATTTGCAAAATTAATTCGGGTCACTGGTGTCCCCAGACCCTTCCACTTCGCCCCTGCTGTACCCCTCCTGAAATAGTGGGTTTCAACTCACGACTTTATTAGATGTTGAATCGTTGTCGGGTCGTCCGTCTCTCCAGTTGGACTGTGAGTTTATCTTGGGTGCACTGGGTAGGGGGTGGGGAGTGCGTCACTGGGCCTGGCACATATCAGACACATCTTCACTGACAAGGTGTGAGCCATTGACTATCACATCTGCCAGTGTAGTCAGGAAGACAAGCCATGTGCAGGGGAATGAAGTGTCCACCACAGGGCTGCGAGAATAGGAGGTGGGACTTCTGCTGAGGCTTCTGAGGAGTTCCAGAAAACTTGGACTAGACGCAAAGGTGTCCTGCTAGTAGGCGCCCCTGCAGGCTGCTGTCTCCCAGACTGACACTTGCTTCCATCTCACTGGGTGGGAGGAGGCAGAGGAGGGTATTTATGTCAGGAAAATAGCAAAACCCGAGAAGGGAAAGTGAAGGGGGCAGGACCTGAGGACAGAGGAGCTTTTCCAGTTGCTTAACAGGATGAGGAAATGCTTGGGGAGGTGTCACTGAAGCTGATGAGGTCGGAAGTGTCTCCTCACACCTGTAGAGCCTTTAGTTCCCAGCCCACCTCTTACCTCTACAACCCAGGCCGCTGCCCACCACGCCATGCTGTGCTCTGGCCCTGGCCACATGGCTGTGTGCATCCCCTTTTTTCTTCTTTCTCTTCCCAGACAGCCGGTTTCTGACTCCCGTGGTCTGCATCGGCTTCATGGCCCTGACCCCGGTGTGGGTCCTCATTGCAAAGCAGAACCCCCCCATCATGAAGATCCTAAAGTTCGGGTGGTTCCCAATCATCCTAGCAATGGTGATTAGCAGGTGAGCATGAGTGAGGGCCTCTCCCCTCCCCGTGCCATCCCCCGTCTTTGTGTTCAAGAGAGTGGCCTGAGAGCCAAGCACCCCCGAGGAGGGGGCGGGTCACTGCCCTGTGGCCATGGTGGGCGTGGACTGAGGCTGGTTGAGTGAGACCTCTTTACTCTCTGCCTCTGTTTTTCTTACCAAGAACCCTAGACTTGTTTGTTCTGAGAGGCAGCCCTGTTTACATTTGCCAGAGCACCAGAGAGCCAGGAAGAGCCGAACCTGGAAACATCAGCTGAGTGCTAGTGCCCTGGCTCCCTGCCCTGTCCAGGCCTGTGGGACCCCGCCTCCCGTTCCCCTGCTGCCACAGCTCTCCCTGGCCTGGCCCCTGCTTAAGCTGCAGGGAGTCTCTCATCTGGCCTCAAGGCAATGGCTCTGCAAACACCATTTCCACAGCATGGCTGCCTGTGGGACCTAGAGGGGCTGAGGGGTTAGTGCCTCCAGAGCCTGGGCCTTTAGCTGAGCCCAGGCCTTCTGCCGTCTAGCTCCATTCTCAAGGGCCCTTCCCGCTAGCAGGCCCTGAGGGGGCCACCCCAGTTCTTTCTGATGTGCTTTCCTAACTTTGATTCTCAGAGGAGAGAGGCAATGGTGTAGGCATCTTTGCTCCTGGGTTCCTTACACAAAAGGATCGCACTTGTTCAGGGCCCTCGGGGTGGGACAGCCTTGGCTAAACTACAGGGGCTGGTGGGAGCGAGGCCTTGCTGCAGCACCTTCCAAGAACAAGGGGCTGGAGAGGACACTCGTGCAGGTTCGTTTTCTGCTAAGGAACGGCTCGGTTGCAGGTCAGGGGCTGTCACAAGACAGAGCCCAGCGAGCCGAGAGGCCTCAGAAAGGAGTTTATTGTTTGTTTTCCGTGGGCAGACACACTTCGAGAACAGCGAAGACTAGACTAGAGACGAAAATGCATGTGGGAGGTGCAGGGCACACTGTGGAGACAGCCTGGCTGCAACAGATATCTTGCAGAGGGCTAAGGAAAGTGTTTGCTAAGCTGAAAAGACAGCCTGATAAGGCAGTTTGCAAGGCCACTTACAAGCGCAAACTCCAGTCATTTAACTGCCGTCTGCTCTCTCCCCAGTTTCGGAGGGCTCATCTTGAACAAAACCATTTCTAAGGAGCAATACAAAGGCATGGCCATATTCACGCCCATCATCTGCGGTAGGTATTGGCAATCCCTGCCACCCGGGCACCCTGGGCTGGGTTGGCCCCGCAGCCCCAAGTGGTGGGGGCTGGCAGCTGTGGTGTCAGAGGTCCAGCCCCCGGCCCTCAGAGGCAGAGGCAGGAAGCTGGCAGGCAGAGGCTACCAAGGCTGGTTTTCCTAACAGAAGGAGACCTCAGGGAGAAGCATGCCCATTGCTCCACCAGATCACACCCTGCTCCTCACAGGCCATGAGACCTGAGCTTTCCCACGGCCTGAATTCCATGCCTTGAAGGCACCCTGGATCTAACCCAGGTTCTCACACCTGCAGAATGAATGTGGCCTTCGGAACTGGAGTGTTGGCCTCTCATGGTTTTTCTTTTATTTTAACTTAGATTCACTGGAGACATTACACACAAAAATCTGGATTTCTGTTTTCTTGAAAAGCGAGGCTGTAACAATACTGGGTTTACACACTGGGGGTTGGGCCGGAATCAGCTGCCACTGAGACAGGACCTGTGTTGACCAGTTTGCCTCAATCCCCTCCATTCCCTGTTGTCTTTTACCCAGCCCTTCACTGATTCACCTTCTGGGTTAGGCCCTGTGGGTATTTGTGTGAGGAACCCTCTTTTAACCAAAGCTTGGTATGTGTCTGGTTTCTGATAAAGCTCTGTAACGGAACCAGTGGTCAGGGGAGCAACCAGCCATGATGACTTATTGCACAGTTTGCTTGATGCCCAGGCTGTGGCGTTCTGAGACTTCAGAAACAGGAACGGCTCAGTTGCAGGTCAGGGTCCTTGGGCCAGCCCCCCCCCCCCCCCCCCCCCCCCCGCAAGACGCACATTTCCGTGGGAACTCAGGCCTTGAATATCAGTAGGCCACCTGTAGGTCTGCACCTTGAATGTCAGTAGGCCGACCACCTGTAGGTCTGTTCCTTGAATGTCAGTAGGCCACCTGTAGGTCTGTACCTCGACAGAGTCCAACCGGGTCTATTCCCAGCACAAGGGCTGGCCATTATAAGTGAGGACAGCAACAGCTAAGTCAGGCCCAGAAAGCCATAAGCCTGGGAAGATATTCGTGGATGGCACCAACTTGGATACCTATAGGGGCCAAGCAAGCAGTTTGACTGAGTTAAGCAAACAAGACAACAGCTAGGCAGTGAGGAGTGATGGGAACAGAGCCCATGTTCCTGGACTGAAGGGAGTAGGGCCTGCTCAGCTCTGGCCACTTGCTACCTGGTAGGAACTAAGGTTTGGAGTTGCCTGAGCTGACTTGTTAGGAGAAGGTGGGAATCTGGATGAAAGGCCCAATTTGTAAGTGCTGCCAATGAATTTGAGTTATTTTTTTCATCATGTGTGGGCCAGGCAAAATAGATCTGCAGCCATCCTCTGCCCACTGACCATTTTTGGCATCGTCTGGAAGCCCGAGGCAGTTGGTCTTTGCCCCTGGAGATCACTGGGACACATGAGGTCCAGTAAGAGTTTGTTCCCTGTGGAGCTGAGGACATAGAATGGGGGCAACCCAACTCCACCTCGAAAGCTGACCGTCACCCTTGTGGGCCCTGTTCTCTGCCAGCCCCAAATTCAGCCCCACTGACTCTCCTCCCTCTTTTGGCATGGCCTGTGTCACTGGGCCCTCTGCCCCTGGCAGAGCTGGACACTATCAGCTGCCCCAGCTCCGCCATCATATGATTGCCTCTCCTCCCTTACTGCTCTTACCAATGTTCTCTTTCCTCTCCGTCCTGCCTGAGGTGGAAAAGATCCCTTCTGTCTTCTCAGGTATTCCAGTCTGTCCTCTAGTTTCTGTCACTTCCTATGGCTTTGGGTGGCTTATCAAGATACCTCTCATTGACCTCTCTATTGACTCTCCTCCCTCTTTCACTCGCCCTCCTTCCCTTTCACACTCCCTCTACCCAATAAATATGTATCGGGGACCTACTTTGCAACACTTCCTTCACCTTAAGAGCTGTGAAGGTGATACAGGTACTACCTTGATACCTCATTCATGAGGTCCAGGCCACCCTCGTTTGGTGCTAAACAAGATCTGAGGTCAAACGGGAAAGAAGGAAAAGAGATCAAGTGTTGAATCGGAAGACTTCCTGGAGAAAGTGATGTTAACATAAGGAACAGAACTCAGAGACTGGCGTAAAGAAGGGGAAACCAGGTTCTTTTTCTCCTCACAGGTGTTGGTGGCAATCTGGTGGCCATTCAGACCAGCCGGATCTCCACCTACCTGCACATGTGGAGCACACCTGGGGTCCTACCCCTCTGGATGAAAAAATTCTGGCCCAACCCATGTTCTACTTTCTGCACTTCAGGTGGGTCTTAGGTTTTTCAGAGGCCATGGGGCCATTGCTTTGAACAAGTAAAAATTAATGTCACTGGAACCTCGTGTTTATAGCAATGATGTCTAAGACCAGCGCTGACCTCAGCACAGATGATCATATGGAAAAGCTGCTGCAAACAGCTGGGATGGGGCTGCAAACTGGATGGGGCAGGGCCTCAGGGAATCCCCAGAGTGGAGCAAACAGTGTGCTCCAGGCTGACGGAGACTCGGATATGGCTGCCAGTCAGCCCTGCGACAGGGGAGGTCCCAGCACAGGAACAATGACTCTTGCGAGCACCCCTGTCTGGGAGAAAGCCGCCCCTGAGTTCCTGCCCCAATGCCAGACAGTCCAGTTCCCCTTCGTATGTGTCTGGGCTGGAACTCAGAGGTATGGTGTCACCCTTTAAAAGGAACAGCTGGGTCTCCAGCAGCCTCTGTGTCTCTCAGCCACAATCCCCACTGGTTTTTACAGCCTGAAGTTACGGGGACTTCTCTTCCCAGCTCTGGTAGCCTGGGCTGGGGGTTGAGACCCCTTACACCTGGGGGTGGGGGGGTGGGGGGAGGACGGGACTCCACAGAGATGATTTCCCTCCCGATTTAAAAAACAGCACACATGGGCGCCGGTCCAGCGGGTTCTGCACCTCTACCCCTCCTACCAGTCTTGGTGTACTTTCTTTACTTCTCTAGTTGTAGGACTTCCATTCAGCCAACTTTCAGGTGGGTCTGGATGACGGTGGTTCTGTATTTTAGTTGTAATTTTGATGTGTTTGTGGGAGGCCACAAGTACAAGCATTTACCTACACCGCCATCTTGGTTCTCCTGAATTCTTTATGCAGCTTTCTATAAATTTTCTTGAGTTTATGTCACCTTCCTATAATAATTATTTTGCCTCCTCCTTTTTAAGTATTTTTTTTAAAGAATCTAACCTTATGTGATTTTTCATCATGAATAGATTTTGTTGCTTTTCTATGGTTTCATTCTCTCTCTACATATTATTTTACAGTAGACTTTCCAGTTTCTAAGCTACATATGATTTTCCTTCCTTTTCCTTATTAAGTTGATAAAATACATTATATCAACGCATAAGCAAATGGAGGCTTACTTTTCATTGAAACGCTTTGTGTTTGAGTCGTCCATCATATTCACATGTTATAGTTTTAAAGAGATGGGCAGGGTAAATCACATTTCTTGCCGTTTCAAACTCATGGAGCACTGGCTCCTGAAAAGAGTGGGAAGCACGCAGACCTCACCAATGTGCTGAAGGCCCATGAGGGCCTCGCTAGTTTATCACTAAGGATCGCTAGTGAGCCTTTGTTTTTCGACACTCCCGAGCTTTCCACTTTAAGCCCCTTGCACATTCTCTTTCCTCTAGCCAGAATCTTCTCCCCCAGATTCAGATCTCAGCCTAAATGTCACCTCCTCGAGAGAGAGCTTCCAATTTCTGTCGCTCATTCCCACTAATAGACACTCATTCTCTCCCACATTACCCTGACTTATTTTCTTCCTAGTACTTGTCACAATTTGAAATGACCTTTTCTATTTGTTTCTGCTACTCAATTCCAATTTTTCTCTCTTCTCTAAAATGCCAGCTCCATGAACGAATGGATAGGGCTATATTCCCCATCTGCAGAAATATGCCTGCCACATAGTCCACCAGGGCTGTGTGAACTACCCTTTGGCACCTTCAGGAAGCAGCTGAATGAATGTGGATGCCTCACTGGAGACTGTCACATGTCAGGCAGGTCACACAATCTCGTTGGTTCTGTTTCTTCCAGAAATTAATTCCATGTCAGCCCGAGTTCTGCTCTTTCTGGTGATTCCAGGCCATCTGATTTTCTTCTATGTTATCTACCTGGTAGAAGGCCCTTCGGTCCCAAACAGCAAGATCTTTGTGGCGTTCTATCTGCTAGCAGGCCTGATCCAGGTAAGGACGATTGTAGCAGCAGCAAAGGAGCATTCAGTGGTGGTTCCCTGTCCTGGGAGAGACGCTGAGAAGGTGGAGTTGGGGGTCCTGGACATGTAGGACACAGTCCCCATCTTCCAGGAGTCAAGCTAACTTGTTCAAGCTCAAGGGCATGATCCAGACCCAGAGGCCATCCCTAACTCCTCACTAGACACTCCATGCTGCACCCTCCACATTGCACACTGCATAGGCCACCCTCCACATAGCACACTCATTACTCCACCCTTCACAAGGCACAGTCCATACTGTATACAACTCACCCTACACTCCTCAACAGAGGATCAGAGGAGCCATCCTGAAAATGCAGCATGTTGCCCTGAAGCAAGATGATGAACAGGTCCAGCTGATGTGCTGGGCCTTATGCATCACTTATTATAGACGGGATGGGCAGGGACCAGACCCCTGCTGGGGTGTTGTTAAAAGGCATTTGTGGACTTTAGTCCAAGCTGGATAATGATAAGGATATCAAAGACTTTCTGCCAAGACTATAGCTGGCTGATGCCCTGCTGGGCCTGGGGACTCTGCAGGGATTACTATGGACATTGGTGGGCAATTTTTAAGGGGCTAGCATTTTCAGATCTCCTTGAGTTGTGGCATTTGCAATCTCAGCATGTCCCTGACCCTGAAGCATAGGCTGGGGCAGTCTGAGAAACTGTCCTGAGCAACAGCAGGAAAGGAGCTGTGGGCAGCCTGCAGCTAGGGACTGAGAAGCCCTGAGACCTGACCAGTGCTGTGTGGACCCCTTGGCACCTCCAGGAAAAGCCAGCTATTCAAAGCTGCCCATAAGTGGGCCTCCAGAAAACCCACATTGAAGTCCCAGCAAGATTTGTGTCTAAGGTTCCAAGGATGTTGAGTGGAGCTGGTGCATCAGAGAAAGTCAAGGCTAGTGATCAGCAACAGGTCTGTCTGGCACTTCAATATGCCAGGCGTGGGGTCCAACCACAGGGAGGGATGCTAGGCAAGAGTGGAAGAGGGTGGACTCTTTGGCCCCTGCACAAGCTCATAGCTGAGCGCCAGACCCCAAGAGAAGCTTGTGGAAGGAGACTCCCTGGGGTTGACATGTCCACCTTGGTGTCTGCCCTTGAAATCTGCTAGTGTTTCTGACTTGGTCATTGTCTTTTTGTCTGCTTGTTATTATGACAGGTGACAATCCTGCTGTACCTGGCAGAAGTGATGACTCGGCTGACGTGGCACCAGTCCCTGGATCCTGACAGCCACTGTATCCCCTACCTCACAGGGGTTGGGGACCTCCTAGGGACTGGCCTCCTAGCACTGTGCTTTCTTATCAGTTGGTTATTGAGGAGTGAAGCAGAGCTGGATGGCATTTCAGAACTAGCATCTGGACCTTCCTAATGAGACCAGGCAGCTCCAGTTAGTCAATAGAATGCTCCCTCGCACCAATGGGGTACAGAATGCAGTTCCTCCCTGGCTGGGTCCTTAGGTCTCCCTGCCTCGACAGTGGCCCTTTGTCAATCTGCTAAGGAGACTCACACATCTTGACCCTGGTGTTGGACCCTGAGGCCACGATGGAGCCTAAAATCAGAAGCACTGTCTGTGAGTGTGTGAATGTGTCTGCATGTGCCCACGTGCTAGATGAGTGTGTGAATGAGTGCACGTATGTGTGGAGAGAAGGGTGCACGGGCCTGAAGATTCTGAAGGAAGAGGCATGGCAGTGCACTTTGGGGATGTTTGACCCTGTTTCAATCCAATGCAGCCCGGATTGGGGTAGAGCAGGAAGAAGATCCATTTGTGCCCAAGTCTCAGGACACCCCGAGTCCTGGCTTAACCGCTGTCTTCACTAGGTCCAGCTCCACAGGCCACTCTGCTGAGATGCCCTGCAAATGTGTGCAGCCCTTCCCAGGACAGGGCCCCCATCCGCTCCCAGCATTTACTTTTACTGCTGCTTTCTTCCTTTTTTCTTCCTTTCTCTCTTTTCTCTCCTTTCTCTCTCTCTCCCTTCCTTCCTTCCTTCCTTCCTTCCTTCCTTCCTTCCTTCCTTCCTTCCTTTTCTTTTTTTTAAACAAACACTTCTGTTTAAATTTTAATAATCAGAAGTGTAAAATAAAGCATAGAATATATTGCATTTGGCATTTTGTGTTTGTAAAGATATTAATGCAGCCATGAGACTTGTGGTCTATAAGTCACGAAAACCTCTGGCATTTCTCTAGTGCAATGTTTGTCATACTGTAGTCTCCAGCTTAGAAGCATCAAACATCACCAGAGAACTTGTTAGAAATGCTAATTATTAATCTTCCCTCCCCCCAGGCCTGACAAATCAGAATGTCTTGAGGCAGAGCCCAGCAGTGTGGGGTTTAACCAGCTCTCAGGGGTTCTGATGTACTCTTTGGAGAACCACTGCTCCAGGATTCCAAGTTACTGCAAACACTAAATAATGCCTTATGTGAAGGCCTATCACAGAACCTGTCTTACTGCAGATACAGCAAAAAATTATCCTTGTACCATCCTAATATACAGACTAATTATACACAGAATATAATGTAAAGTCCATAGTTAAGTACTACACTTACTGGAAAAACAGAGGTGGGAATATATAATTAATTCTGAAGGTGTAGAAAACTTTCATAGAGAAGAAAATAACATGTTAGACAAAAACACAAATAAATAAATTATATGTGTTTTCCATTTCTTCCTTGAATTCCTGTGAACCAATACTACATATGTGGTCAAAGAGTAATGGTATAGGACTCAGAAAATCCTTCCTCGACTTCCTAATGGCATACCTTGTGTGAGTTACTTATAAAGAAGCAAATTAAGTTATTGATTCAAAATTTATGAAATCCTTATTATGTTCTTCCCATTATTTTACATAAGGTATTTTCAGGATATGAAAAGAAACAACAAAGAAGCCTGTTTCTCAGAAGTGTACATCTACTTGAGCAGATAAGACATTTACTAGAATGAAACACAGAGAAAGATACAAAATGATGAAGGTATAGTGACTTCATTGCAATTAAGTATTTTCATGAAACATCAGCTGTGTTAAATTTATAAGTAAGGCTATTAGAAACTTTAAAAAATATATACCTTTCTTGATTTCAGAGAGTAAGGGAGAGGGAGAGGGAGAGAGAGAGATAGAAACATCAATAATGAGAGAGAATCATGCCCCACACAGGGGACTAAGCCCACAACCCAGGCATGTGCCCTTGGCCAGAATTGAACCTGGGACTCTTCAGTCTACAGGGCAATGCTCTATCCACTGAGCCAAGCAGCTAGGACTTAAGAAACTAATTCTATCTGACTTTTTATTGTCTGAAAGCAGTGTTTCCTCAATACTTGCCAATATTAATGTGTGTTTAGCTCACTAGATGGCATCTTTTCTCTTTCAGAATCAGAAATTTGAAAGCCAATTTTTATTTGTTAAAAAAAAAGTTTATCTTTGAAAATAAATGGGAATGAAACAAATTTGTTTTTAGAAAGTTTCTTTTTTATTTTAACTAAAACACCAGAACTTGTGCATCCAAATATATTGTCCTTGTAAGAAATAAGCTTGAAAAAATATACTCTGTACCTTAGAAGCTGCAATTATTTCAAAGAAGTTTGAAATTTTAAAAAATTTCCTTCAGAGGCTGAGAATCATACAAAAATATGTTTTATTCTATACAGGGTGTCCCAAAAACTGTATAAACTATGTCTATAGATTCTATTACATTTGAAAGTGAAATGTATTTTAATAAACACTACCTTTATAATTATTCAAAATTTGTATACATTTTTTGGGGACACTCCGTATTTATAACACATATATTTTTTGCTATTATCTAAGTTTTACATCAAGTTTTTTGAAGAAAGTTTTTCAAACTTTAACTGGTATTTTATAGATTTTCAATGACAGTCACAGATTTTTTTCAATGAATCGTTTTTACTTACCATAAAGGGAAACAGAAAAGAAAAAGAATATATCAAATTAGAGGAGGTAGGATGACAACATAAAGTATTGGGGAAAGCATGGAATTTAGAAACAGTCTAATCCCAGGACAAATCACAATATGACCTTGGGCAATTTTTTAGATGACATGTGCTTCACTTCCCTCATCTATTAAAGAGTGATGCTAATTCTATCAAATAGTTGTGAATTCTTTTATTTTTTAAAATCCTGCCCTACCTGGTTTGGCTCTGTGGATAGACCATCGGCCTGCAGACTGAAGGGTCCCAGGTTCAATTCCGTCAAAGGCACATGCACAGGTTTCGGGCTCCATCCCCTGTAGGAGGTTTGCAGGAGGCAGCCGATCACTGATCCTCTCTCATCATTGATGTTTCTATCTCTCCCTCTCCCGCTCTGAAACCAAGAAAAAAAAATATATTTTTAAATCCTCATCTGAGGATATATTTTTATTGATTTTAGAGAGAGAGAGAAATCAGTTGCTTCCTGCTTGTGCCCCTACAGAGGATGGAAACGGAGAGAGAAACATGGATCGGTTGCCTCCCATACATACAGAGGTGTCCTGACCTGGAATTGAGCCCTCCAGCCTTTATTGTGTATGGGTCGATGCTCCATCCAACCCAGCCTCCAGGCCAGGGCAGCTCTGAAGTCTTGAAGTGACTAGTAGGAGGCCTCCATAGTGAAGGCACTAAGGATTTATAACTATTCAATGCAATCAACGTGTTTTTTTAAAGATAAAGAACATATATCCGTTTATTATCTTTTCCTCCAACTACTCCTTTCTTTTTAAGGCCACTGTCACGCTCAACCATAATCCTCTGGTTACTTCATTTATATATCTCATACCCGCTCAGCAAAATTATAAGATTCTTGATTGTAGAATCTATTGCTGAATTATTTTTGTTTTGAACTCTGTATAAATATTGCTGTTGAAAAGAATTGGGTGATTAGGTTTTTACCTTTTTTCTTAGGCATACTCCATGTCAATTTCTTCAGATATTTATCTACCTACCTACCTATCCATCCATCAGTCTATTGAAGTTACGTGTCACATTGACTCGGAACAGGTCTGTGGAAGTCTTAGGGTATAAAATCAGCCATCTGAATTATTCATCTGGATTCTTTGCCAATTGATTAGACAAAATAGAAGTACCTCAATATAACTTTCATCCTATTGTTATAATCTTCCTTTAGTATTAACCCTATATCCTATTAGGTAAAATGAATTTGTGATTAACTGTGTTCTTATAAAAACCCCTGCAGGCCCAAATGGCTAAGAAATATCACCAAACTGAACAGAAACTTTAATAATATAAAGAGGAGGGAACTTTTCCCGCATTCTTCATAATGCCAGCCTGTATCAAATCTGTCAAAAATATTACAAGTAAATAAAATTACACACCAATATCCCCTCCAACAAAAACTCCAACAAAATTTAGCAAATCATCTATCTACTATCTACCTATCTTCACATGTTTTACATAAATTATTTCATTAAGTCCTTACAAGATTCTATATGCCAGTACTACAATTGACCTCCATTTCGTACATGAGGAAACTAAGGGCCAAAGAGCTTAAGTGGTCAAAGTTAACATCACTAATATATGTTAGAGGTAGGATTTGAACCCAGAGCAATCTAAATACAGATTCTGGGCTCTGAGGCACTGTCACCTATTACACTGCCACTTAGTCAGCTAGAGATAACTTTTTTAAACCACTTGATACAGTAATTTTCAGGTAATGTTCTGAGGTGAACCAGGGGTGCTGAACACATGACTCAGACTTGGAAAGAGGCAGGTTTGGGTTGGACGGAGATGGATGGAGCCCTTCCTTTATTATGAACTCCTCCGCCCAACTTCAACTAGAATGCCTCCATTTATATCCATTTTTGTAAACTGTTCTCCATTAAACACTTTTTTAAAAAAATCTTCACCCAAGGATATGTTTGTATTGATTTTAGAGAGAGAGAGGAAGGGAGAGAGAGAGATCATCAGTTGCTTCCTGCATGTGCCCCTACAGGGGATCGAACCCACAACCTTTTGGTGCATAGGACAACGCTCCAACCAACTAAGCCACCCAGCCAGGGCTTGAACACTTTGTTTTCAAAAGCTTTTTCCTCACTGGGAAAATGTTTAAAACCATTAATGTAGGGTAGAAGGATACTCCAAACGTCAGCATCATTTTACAAAGAAGAAATGCAGTTTAGAGGATTCTGGGAAGATGGCAGAGCAGGAAGCACCAGGAACCTGTCTCCACGCCTAGACAATGCCACTGGTAGGATCTGTCTGATCTAACTATTTTGGACCTTTGGGTTCCATTGAAAGCTTGAAACTTACAGGGGAAGGTTTGGAGGGTAAGTTGTGGTTAATTTTGGTCAGTTTCAGCCTTGAACACAGTAGCAGATACCCATCCCTCCCACCCCCTGCCCCTCAGCTCTGTAGCAGCCGTCTGTGCACATGTTCCTAGAATAGCTTGCACACAGCTTTCAGGAACCCGGGTGGGCAAAAAGGACCCTGACTTGTAAATATAAGGAATCTTTGCTCTGATGGCTGATGGCTACTTCTTGATGCAAGCCGTTCCCCCTCCAGCTGAAGGCACTTCCAGGAGATTTAAAGGGCTGGGACCCTTTTTTCACACATACCCCTTCTCATTTTCCTCATCTGGGAGGCAGGCACTAAAGGTTCCAAAACAGTTGCATAGAAACTACATGAAAAAAACCACAGGGAAAATTAGAAAGTGACCCCGTATGCCCAAGAAAAAACTCAGAAAAGACCCGAGAAGACCTTAAGTTTACACCTCCGGGGCCGTGGCAAAGCCTGCAACAATTAAGAAAATAAAAACAATAAACAAATTCAATAACCAAAACCAGCAAACCCTGAGGAAGGGGGAAGAATCTGATTTACAGAATTACCACATAATTCGATTCAAATGTCCAGTTTCTAACAAAAAAAAAAAAAAAAAACACACCAAAAAAATGACATGGCATACAAAGAAACAGGAAAGTATGGTTCATTTAAAGGAAAAACAATAAATCAACAGAAATGGGGCCAGGGCCTGGAAGGCAGAGGAGGGGACAGTGGGGGCACTGAGGCTGTGACTCCACCTCTGGGGAGCCCCTGGCTGCCACTCCACCAGGGTTAGCCCAGTGGGCTGGGCAACCACTGAGAAGGCCCAGAGGGACATAAGGGCAGGAGCAGAGGCCCAGTACCCTTCCTTGGGGGCACCAGTTGTCGTGAGCCCTAAGCACCTCCAGGCAGGGGCAGCAGAGATGACCTGCAGCCCCCAAATACCAGGGACCCTGGCAAACGTGGTTTGGTCACAGGCCTCCCAATCAATGAAAGTTGCTGGACAACCTGGCCCCTGGGGAAGCCCCAGCTGAGGTTGGCCTCATTGGGCTTAGCCTGGACACCAGGCTGGCCCCCACTACAAAAGGGGCTAGACTTGCAGCTGACCACACCCCGATGTCCCTGTTCTGCAATAGGAAGGCTGAGTCAGAGGGGGTGCCATTTGCTCCTACAAGGAGGGGCCTTGGCGTCGGTGCCCTCAGAGATGACACGGGATGGTTCCATGGGATTTTAAGGAAACACAGGAGCAGCTACAACAAAATGGAATAAGAAAGCGTGAGAATCGTGGCACCATCCAGCATGTATCAAGCATGGCTCATGAGAACTCATCTCACTGTAACTGGCCTTCGGAAATACCTGTTCCTGAAAATGAAAACCTCCCATCTGGAAGGAATAGTGCAGCAGGCGGCAAAATCCACAAAAACCATTTAGAAATTCCAGTGGAGCCATGGATGCTAGAACTGAATTTGTCATTGCATGCGCACAAAAGAACACAGGATAGTAAACAAGGGATATTTTAGTTAGGGGGGTATCTCCACGTTCCCATCGGTAACAGGAGGATAACAGCACCATCTCACAGGACTGGTGTGAGGACCAACACATAGCACAGCTCTGGCACCTGTAACTGAGCAAGGGGGCTTCCGGGAGCGCTCTGCCCCGAGGGCAGGTGGTAAGAGAGGCTACTGTCTGTAGACAATTTAAAAACAATAATAAAACGGACTAGAAGTCAGTCTGCTTTTCATTAGTGCCATGTACAATAACGTACCCCTGCCTGTGAGGACAGGCTATTGCCAGGGTTGACGCGTCCTTTCCTACACTATAGGCAGTGCTTACAGCACCCTTAAAAGGAAAAGACATGAAATTTGGCCTTATGCAGTAGAAGATATTAAAGAAAGATCAAGTGTGCTTCTTTAATGGTTCCAACTGTAAGGCAAAGAGGTACAGTTTATCTTAAGTCAGCAGGTGTAAAATAAATAGAGATAAGAGCACAGAATTCACTGTCATAAGTGAGCTTTTCATGCGCTCCTAAGATAACCTGGCCCATTCCCCCAAAATTCCAGGAAGAGCTCACGTTCTACAAAAACAGGGAGAAGATTTTGGAGCTGCTGGAGACAGGGAGAGAAGCCCGGGGAGGAGTGAAGCTGGAAGGGTGGAAGTGAGGGGCAGACTGTCATTCTTCTTTGAAGAAGCAGAAAATGGTACTCTTTTTTTCTTTCATTTTTCTTCCTCCTCCCCCTCATCCCTCTCCTCTCCCTCCTCCTCCTCCTCCTCCTCCTCCTCCTCCTCCTCCTCCTCCTCCTCCTCCTCCTCCTCCTCCTCTTCCTCCTCCCCCTCATCGTCCTCCACCTCCGCGTCCTCTTCCTCCTCCTCCCCCTTCCCCTCTTTCTCCTCCTCCGCCTTAATATTGTGAATGTGACTGCATGTGCAGTCTCGGTGTGCTTTCTTCTTCATTTCTCTAGTTGTAGGAGCCTCTACTGAGACCTCTTTATTGGGGCAGGTGAGTAGAGGTAAACCTTAAAGACACTTTTCTCCACTCTGATAGAGTAGACAGTACTTCTCCTCTCCTGGGCTTTTCCCTGCCCTCCCTTCTCCTCCCAGGTCCATATGTAGATATACATGGCTTAGTGAACACACATACATCTCCTCCTCTGTTAGCTGAGAGGGCCTGGAAGCAACAGTAACAATAAGCACATTTAGCACTCGGGTCTTGGTTCCTAATGCCATTCTCCAACAGCAGGAATCAGGGATTCTTGGAGCAATGCTGACTCTATGACTGTGACACAAAATAACAAGATGAACCTGGGTGTTTTACAGAGCCACTAGAGGCCCGGGGAACAAAATTCATGCACGGGGGTGTGTGTTTCACAGCCCAGTCTGCACCCTCTCCAATCTGGGACCCCTCAAGTGATGTCTGACTGCCCATTTAGGCCCAATCCCACCTGGGAAACCACCTGGGATCGGGCCTAAATGGGCAGTCGGACATCCCTCTCACAATCCAGGACTGCTGGCTCCCAACCACTCGCCTGCATGCCTGCCTGATTGCCCCTAACTGCTTCAGCCTGCCAGCCTGATCACCCCCTAACCATGACCCTGCCAGCCTGATCGACGCCTAACTGCTCCTCTGCTGGCCCGATTGCCCCTAACTGCCCTCCCCTGCTGGCCTGGTCTCTCCCAACTGCCCTCCCCTGCAGGCCTGGTCACCCCCAACTGCCCTCCCCTGCTGGTCTGGTCACCCCCAACTGCCCTCCCCTGCAGGTCTGGTCCCTCCCAACTGCCCTCCTCTGCAGGCATGGTCCCTCCCAACTCTGCCCTCCATTGCAGGCCTGGTCCCTCCCAACTGCCCTCCCCTGCAGGCCTGGTCTCCCCCAACTGCCTTCCCCTGCAGGCCTGGTCCCTCCCAACTGCCCTCCCCTGCAGGCCTGGTTCCCCCCAACTGCCCTTTCCTGCAGGCCTGGTTGCCCCCAACTGCCCTCCCCTGCAGGTCTGGTTCCCCCCAACTGCCCTCCCCTCCAGGCCTGGTCCCTCCCAACTGCCCTCCGCTGCAGGCCTGATAGCCCCCAACTGCCCTCCCTTGCAAGCCTGGTCCCTCCCAACTGCCCTCCCCTGATGGCCTGATCGACCCACAGCTGCCCTCCCCTGCTGGCCATCTTGTGGTGGCCATCTTGTGTCCACATGGGGATTGCCATCTTTGACCACATGGGCTGGACCTTCAGTGCAATCCTACAGAACACACTTGATGACAAACAACCTAAAGGTTAAGGTCACTGTGACCAACATAGCCCAACATGCAAGTATGATTTACCTAGAGGAATCGGAGGAAGAATTATTTTGACCTTAAATTTCACACAAATAAATGACTTGAACATTTTTCCAATCCCAGTTTTGTTTTTGTTTCTATCCTTGGAAAAAGACTCCAAAATATTCCTCACAGATGATTTTCAAAGTACTGAACATACATGCTGAAGAAAAAATTAAGTGCATCAAAGATTATTTTAAGTAAATGTCTTCATTTGAATGAATTAAGCAGGCTTTCACCACAAGATTTCTTCAAAGGCATTATCATTAATATCAGAGAAATATTGCAAGGTAAAAATGTCCCCCTAATTTGATTTTCCTTGGGAGAGTTCACATCTTGTCTTTGGTTTCAAATTATAAGTCATTATAGTAAAAATTTATTCTCCTACTCTCCTGGGAGATCCCTTTGAAGTCATTGTAACTGTGTCAGGTACAAGATCTGGGGGAAGGTACTTGGTCATGTATGAATTATTTTGTCCTGGCCTTACTGATTTCTAAAAACTCTCAATAAGTAACCCAGAAGACTCTCGAGAAAGAAAGCAACTGTGACGTAGCTCCTACGTGGTTGTGCCCTTATCTCAGACTCATTCATCAAAGCACACGAAGGGCAAGACTGTATTGAATCCTTAAGGAGCTGGGAGATGTTTGTCAGTTGTTCATTCCACTAACCTTACAAGAAGCTGCACCAACTGTGTTAATATCAGTTTAAGTTTGGCTCACTAATACCCACTTCCTTCCAAAAGCATTTTTCCTGTATGTGATTAGTTCACATCAATCCTTGGTACAAATCCAGATCTCCGAATGATTCAGATGCTCACCAGCTCTTTATTCTCCATTTGCCATCCTGGCTGGTACCTGCCTTCCTTTACTTAACCAGGGTCATAGAAATAATGTTAGTATTTAACCCAACCTTGGTCTCATTAGCCTTTAAGACTTTAATTTCTCTCTTACCATTAAGTACAATTACTTTCTTTTTCTTGCTCATGTTGTTTTGCTCTTGACAGCATCTTCCTTCTCATTAACCTTCAACCCTGTTTTGGTTTTTCCTTCACTAAACATATTTTTCCCTCAATTTCGCCTCTCCTTTAGCTATTAACCTATGTCTATTTATTTCACTGTAAAACCTCTTTAAAGACAAGTTTATGCTCACATCTAATTCATTCTTCTTTTGTTAGTGTTTATAATTTAAACACATTTGTTTTGTTATATACATAATACAAACACACTGGTTCTTATCACAAAATTAGCCACTGTTAATATTTTGTTATATTTACTTCTTATTTTTTCAAATAAAAGAATATTGCTGATATCCATTTATGATAAAAACTATCAGTATAGTGGGAAAGGAGGGAACAAACCTCAACATTAAAGGCCATTTATGACAAAACCACAACGAGCATCAGACTCAATATGGGAAAGCTAAAAGCATTTTCCTTAAGATCAGGAACAAGGCAAGGATGCCCACTTTCACCACTCTTATTCAACATAGATTAGAGGTCCTATCCACAGCAATCAGAAAAGAAGAAATAACAGGCATCCAAACTGGAAACGAGGAAGTAAAACTGTCATTACTTGCAGATGACATGATACCAAACCGAGAGAACATAAAGATCCCACCAAAAATCTATTATATTTTTATTCTAGGTGGAATGCAACTTGGCAGAGAATAGAAATGCAGATTTTTCTAGTGTTCACAGGAGATTCAAAGTGCAGCCAACCAGGGTGAAGTACCATTGTGGAATGCAATGCAGGGGGGTGGGAAGGGAAGGGAACACATAAAGGTAGAGGACCTGCACTTGGAAATAAAAAAAGAAACTCATTCTTCATAAAAGAGGACAATAAGTGAACCAATTTTAGAAGAAAATTATACCCAATTCATAGAAAAAAGTAAGAAGGTACTCATTAAACTATTGACAGTTTTACCTCTGAGAATAGAACCAAAAGTGAAGGTCAAGATTGAATGGGGGAAGAACAGTTTTGAAATGTCATTCAGATGCCAGAAAGAAAATGCAAAAAATGGCAGCTTAAATGACAAAAAAGTTTTTCTCTTACACAACAATACAGGCCTGTTATGGTGGACTCTGTGGTATGGGACCTCAGAGTCCTTTAATCTCATTGCTCCAGGATGCATACTCTCCACACTCAAATTCACCTCATGGGCCAAGATGGCTGCTTCAACTCCAGCCATCACATCTGCATGCTAGACAATAAGAAGTAGAAAAAGGGAGGCGGGGGGGAAGACCCTTCCTTCCCATTCTGATAACTTCCTAGAGGTTGCACAATTTCCATTTAAATCTCCTGGCCAGAATTTAGTCACTTGGCCACTCCCAGCTGTCAAGGAAGCTGGAAAATAAAACTTCTATCCTGGGTGGCTATATGACTAAAAAATGTGGGGGTCCAATTACTGAGAAAGACATTTCTGCCAGTGGGGGAAACACAATTTACCATGTTCTTACTTAATCTGTGAAACCTTTATAAATATGTATACACATGTTACTTATGTAATAAAAATAGACATAAAAATTTGGGTGAAGAGTTAAAGGAATTCAAGCCTGGCCTTTATTTTCTTACTAGAGGCCTGATGCATGAAATTCATGCAAGAGTAGGCCTTCCTTCCCCCGGCTGCCAGCACTGGCTTCCCACTGGCACCTGGGACTTGGGCTTCCCTCTCAGCCCCAGCTTTGTCAGGAAGGTCGTCTGGTCTAATTAGCATATTATGCTTTTATTATTATAGATGAATGAGATAAGGTTGATAATGAGAGAGTGTGTATGAGATAGGAATTTGTATAGAGGAGAAAAGTATGGAAGAGCTTTATGGGGTCAGTGCAGAAGAAGGTGCTTCAAATGATGCTCTTGTAGAACATTAGTGTTCCATGGGATGAATCAAATATGTTTATGTTAAAACGAAACCTCTTCCTAATATCTAGAAAAACATCCAGTTGTTATTCATAACTTTTGCAATTCTAAGATTTTTCCAATAAGCAAAGCCTTTGGTGTCTGCTGCCACTTGCTCATTGGCACATCTTCTTTTGCTTTCTTTTATATTACAAGAAAGTAATAGGAGAAGCAAAACAGTAGTATCTTGAAACAATCAACTACCGGTATGCTTAGTTCTCTTTCTTTTTTTTATGGGACATGCTACTGTGGATGCCAAGTTATATTGCATTTGTTATTATATATATATATATATATATATATATATATATATATATATATATATATATCTTACCTTATAATAGAGAAACATGCAAATTGACCGCACCTCCGCTATGCCCACGATTGGGCCGGCAGGAGGCTGGGGGCAGGACTCCGGGTGGCATATCCGCTGTTGAGAAGATCAAGATGGCGGTGCTCAGTGGCCGGGCCCATGCCGCCGCTCTGGGGGGTGCCTGGGGCGATGGGCACCCCAGGGGGGCGTGGCCAGGCCCATGCCGCCGCTCCCGGGGTGCCTGGGGCCATCGGCACCCCGGGGGGGCGTGGCCGGACCCATGCCGCAGCTCCCCAGGGTGCCTGGCCGGGCCCATCAGCACCCCGGGGGGGCGTGGCTGGACCCATGCCGCTGCTCCCCGGGGGTGCCTGGGGCGATGGGCACCCCGGGGGGGCGTGGCTGGGCCCATCGGCACCCGGGGGGGCGTGGCCGGACCCATGCTGCCGCTCCCGGGGGTGCCTGGGGCCATCGGCACCCCGGGGGGGGCGTGGCCGGACCCATGCCGCAGCTCCCCAGGGTGCCTGGGGCGATCGGCACCCCGGGGGGACGTGGCCGGGCCCATCGGCACCCCGGGGGGCGTGGCCGGGCCCATGCCGCCACTACCCGGGGTGCTTGGGGCGATCGGCACCCCGGGGGGCGTGGCCGGTCCCTCCCGCCCCTCCCGGTGGTCCGGGGGTCGATCAGCCACTTGGGGGGCGTGGCCGGGCCCCTCCCGCCCCTCCTGGGGGTCCCGGGGGTCGATCGGACACCTAGGGGGGCGTGGCTAGCCCCTCCCGCCCCTCCCAGGGGTCCCGGGGGCGATCGGCCACCTGGGGGGGCTTGGCCGGGCCCATCCCGCCCCTCCCGCCGCTCCCGGGGGTCCCAGGGGCCGAGGCTTTCTGGGCCTTGGGCACCAGCAGGGAGCCTGCACCGATCGCAGGAAACCACTGGGGGTTGGCTCCTGCGATCCTTAGCAAGGATGTTGAGTGCCGCTGAGCCCAAGGCCACCGCCTGGGGCCAAGCCCCGACCCTGAAAAAGGCAGAAGGCGGTGGCCACAGCCAAGGCCTGGGTCCCTGGTGCCAGCAGAAAACTGGTGCAGGCAGCCAGGTGAATGAAGGTCTATTGCACGAATCTTCGTGCAAACGGGCCACTAGTATATATATATATATATATATATATATATATATATATATATATATATATAAATAAAGAGGTAATATGCAAATTGTCTGGGATGCCGTAACGCCACAACTGCTCAGAAGGAGGCTGTGTGCGCAGGTGAGCAGGAGGGGACTGCGTGTGCGGTGAGGCAAGCCACGGATGGCACAGGCCCGAAGAGAAGAAGGCCTGCCAGCCGCTGCAGCTGCGGGGAGGCCCACCGAGAACAGGGTCTGCCAGCCGTGTGTGCTGGCAGTCCCGCCTCTGCGCGTGAGCTGCAGAGGAAACACCTTTTCTAACCGCTCATTGGCTAAGCTCCCAGTACACCACTCACAGCGTTCTTGGTAACTTGGGTAACAAGGTGATCTAGGGTTTTTCCACCGCACTCCTGGAGGAAAAAATAAAGGTCAGTTGCTGGAGGGAATGTCATATCCTGCCCTAGCCGGTTTGGCTCAGTGGATAGAGCCTCGGCCTATGGACCACTGGGTCTGGGTTCGATTCTGGTCAAGGGCATGTACCTAGGTTGCAGGATCCTCCCTGGCTGGGGCCCAGGACAGGGCTCATGCAGGAGGCAACCAATCAAAGTGTTCCTCTCACGTTGGTGTTTCTCTCTGTATTTCCCTCTCTCTTCTATGCTCTCTAAAAATCAATAAAAAAATATCCTCAGGTGAGGATAAAAAAAAAAAGAAAGAAAAAATGTCATATCCTATGAAAGAGACATCTTGAAAATGCCTAAAGTAAGTTGTCATTTTTTCATGGTGAAGGGACTAGACTCCATTTTGATGAAAACAAAGTCTGGCAGCAGCAGTGGGGTGATGGGGGCAGCACCTTCCCCTGATCATTCTGGTCGCCTCCCGCAGAGGGAGGCCAGACTGCGGCTTAGGCCCACTCACCACAGGGAGTGGGCCTAAGCCTTCAGTAGGACATCCCCTGAGGGTTCCTGGACTGTGAGAGGGGGCAGGCTGGACTGAGGGACCCCCCCTCACCCCCAGTGCACATAGGCCTCTAGTATAGTTATTATCTGCTAGTAAAGTTGTCCCCAAGGTATTTGATAGAATTAAACATTTCAACACTTCCTAACATTAAGCAAAGAGCATGGCAGGTGGGAAAGACCATCATGGCATTGGAGTCAGTCAACAGAGGGGAAAATAAAGATATCCAAAAATTTAGGCTGCCCATCTGAGGTTGGAAAGCACAGATTTGTAGATGATCCAATCAGGAGTTGGACATTCCCAGTAAAGTTTAGTGCAGTCCAGTACAGGAACAGGAAGCATTGTGTCTGAGCAGTCACTCTTACTGCCGTCGACTTACTTGCTATGAGTACCCTTGTTTGTTCAAGGATTTAACTCCTCTTCTGAGAGAAAACCAGTTTCCAGCACAGTGATGAGTCTAATTAGTTCGAGCCAATCGGTGGCAGGTTGCCCAGATATGACCAATGGTATGTGAGTGACTCTCTATTGTGGAGCTTCTTGAAAAGGTGTTTTTGCTGTAAGATGGAGACATTTGGACGACACTGACACTGGCAGCAGTGCTGGGACTGCACAGCGGACTGTGCCCCAGAGGGACCTGCTGGTAGCCGGTAGCTCTAGAGGAGAGCTGGAAAGAACCGCATCCTGGAAGAGATTGTGGATCTAATGTAGAAATCAGTTCTAGAACTAGCCTGTCTCTAGGCTGTGCAAAGAAGCCTAAGGAAACTTCAGAAAGCAGACACAAAGGAAACAGAAAGAGGAAGTGAAGCATCACTCAATAGATTGCTCATGCCAGAGGATATTAAGGGTCGGCACTGAATCTTCCAAGCGATTTCCCTTGATTCTTTTAACATTTTCTCATTACTACCTTCAGAAACTGTTGGGAACAGACTTCACAGTAGTGTCCAGAGTATTGAAGCTGTCTTGCCCAGCCAGGAGGTTCAAATATGAACTGACCATCCTTTCCTTACGGCAAAACTCTCTTTTGCTTAGACCTGAAAAATCAACGCCATCACTACCTTTCATCAGTTTGGAAATTAGTCCATTTCCTCCACTTTCTAGAATTCCCAATCTGCAGTTTTATAAAGCTTCTTGCTCTCTGTGCCTCTATGGCACCCAAATGTTCACCAAATTAGATTTTCAGTCCAATCTTCATTTACTATCAGGGAAATGGGTTACAAATCAAGCCATAAAATAGGTTAATTTAACAATGCTGCACTATTTTAGTTGAAATTATTGCCAGTGTTTTTTAAATAAATAGAAATGATGTTTCCCACATCATATACTTACAATAGATATATTCGTAAAGCTAGACGGCAAAAGTCTTGTCTTATGAGACTGAAATTTTATCAGGCATGTTCACATATGTGCAACTGGCCTTGGAGACATTTCCAAGTGTAAAAGTATTTCTGAGAACTTCATGATTACACTCCTATCAGAAGTAGGAGTTTTCTGATAATGGTTAGGCATGACAGTTGCACAGTCAGTAAATGTTAGAAAAGGCCTGATTGTGGCCAGGCTTTTTAGTCATTTGTCTTGGTTATGCATGATTACAGGGACATTGCTTTTGATTTCTTCCTGGTGGCTAGAAATCTCAGCAATCCACCCTGAAACACGAGGACAAGCAAGAAGGGAAGTATTTCATTATTGCTCAATGCTTCAGATGCCAGTTGCCAAATAAGTCCTCATGAAGGAAATTATTAGCATACATGATGGAGTTCTTTCATAAGAAACATATTAAAAATAAGTTTATTGCTAACTATTTAGACAACAAAATGTCTCGAATGATTACAATAAAAATTAAATTTGTACAATAACATTAAAAATAAAAAAGCCTCTGGGAAAAGCCTGTTTTATGTTTATCCTCCAGTTTTGACCATTGCTGTCTTGCATTTGCTATTATTCTGGAGTCAGGGGTTTATGTGGCTGGGGCTGGTGTTTGTGAAATGCTTTTATGCTATCTAGAGAAAGTTAACTGAGGTTAACTTGTTAATAACGGGTTTGTTTGCCTTCATTTAATTGTAAGAGTAAAATAATTTCATTTAAAAGACAGAAAAGTACTATTTTCAAATGGATCCCATTAGAAGCCTGATGTATAAGTTTACCTTAGAGTCAGATTTAGGAAGAGAGCAAGTTCTCACAGCTACCAACTGTTGCCGGATACACGCACAGTAACTTTTAGTCTCCTTTGTGTGTGTCTTTTCAGAATTGAATCCGGGAGAATTCTGATTCTGAAGGACATAAAGATTGTCAATACAAAAAAAATTTATAGCAAGTTTCCAGAATATTCATAGATATCACTTACATTAGTATTAAGCACATTAGGTAGTATGTGATTCATATAATACATGCTATTAAAGGATATAATGCTACTATTATTCTAAACTATTTAAGCTAAATAAAGTATAACAATATTTCAAGCTTTTGGGCAAAAGTTAAAACCTCATTTTATTTATTCTCACCAGAGCTCTTGACAAACTGTTACTGCACAGGGGTGGGGAACCGTTTTTCTGCCAAGGGCCATTTGGATATTTATAACATCCTCCAAAATTATCAACTTAAAAATTAGCTGTTATATTTGGTCAAACATTTAATGAACTCACCCCTAACGCCTTGGCAGGGCCACACCAAATGATTTTGCGGGCTTTATATGGTCTGTGGGCTGGACATTCCCCACCCCTGCTTAAACTATGGGGGAAATGGCCCCTAAATGGTTCCCTATACTACTACACCATCATGCCAACAGTCACGGAAAATGGGATGGAATTCTTTATGTCCAGGTGTTTATGTCTTTACACAATAAGGATTCGACAAAGAAAAAGAACAACCTAATGATACAGAGAAGGGAATTGGTTTCAAAACCCCTCCCTGGTAGTAAGACACAGGAAAAAAAGGAAAATGAGGAAATGAGTCTATTTAATGCCCTGAACTGGAGGGACCCAGGATTAGCAGCAGGAAGATTCCCCCCCCCCCCCCCGCCCTCCCCTCACACACACACACTGCTAGATACCGTTGAAACAGGGCCCAGAGGGCGACATCCCCAACCCTTCATGATGAAGGAATGATCTCCTCCTTGAAGACCCAGCAAGGCACTCATTTTGGCCAGGGAGCATCCCTATCTGGAGCAGGACATTTCCATCTGAGGTGCTACCCTACAGGGGTATAAACCAGGAAGACCAGCTCACTGACTACTATTGGGCCCATACTCCATTTTCTGCTTCAGATTTACTGAATTAGAAGAATTCCAACCTCTAATAGAGCAAGAATCTTTAGAAAATGGCAGGTCTTACCACCTCCATTTTTGCCACTTACCATCCAAACTGGGCAGATGTACACGCTCTCCTTAACACCCTGCTGATGGCAGGTGAAAGGTGGGTAGTTATAAGCAAGGCTAACGAAGAAGCTTATCGCCTCCATCAAGGGAATCCCATTGGGACCTCCAACCCAGCTGGGGCAATTCCCTTGACAGAGCCCAACTGAGACCTGAAAAGCAGAGACCTAGCCTTCCTAGAACATTCCAAAAGTGCATCCTGGAAGGGCTTAAGAAAGGGTTGCCTAAACAAAAGAGCCTGAATATGATTCAGGCTGTTCAACAGAAACCAAATGAAGATCCTTCTGAATTTTTAGAAAGGATTTATCAGGCCTATCAAAAGCACACTGGTGCTGACCCACAGGCACCAGAAAATGTCCGGATTAGTAAACATGACTTTTATTGGGCAAAGTGCCCCAGATACCAGAAGGAAACTCCAACCATTGTACGGGTCATTGGGAATAAGTCCCTCCTGGCTGGTGGACATAGCTCTTAAAGTTTACCATGCCTGGGAAACCAGGAAATTAAAGCAGGCCACCACTTTTTAGAAAGAGTGCTGGGAGACCAGAAGGAGGGGTGAGACTTGAGGGGAAGGGGAAAAGACCCACGAGGTGCCAATCAATACATCTGTTGCAGGGAGGAGG
Source organism: Cnephaeus nilssonii (assembly GCF_951640355.1). Taxonomy (NCBI): domain Eukaryota; kingdom Metazoa; phylum Chordata; class Mammalia; order Chiroptera; family Vespertilionidae; genus Cnephaeus; species Cnephaeus nilssonii. The sequence continues at coordinate 64,566,679 of NC_137082.1, read as the reverse complement.
GCCATTGGAGAAAGGACTGCCCAGAACTCAAAAACATTAAAAAGATAGAAACCCTCGCCACGGAGTGTTAGAAAGGAATGATGAATCTGATGGCAAATGAGGAGTCCCAGCGGCTCCCCTAGACACCTGACCTATTACTATTTCCCCACAGGAGATGGTGGCATTCATTTACCTTTAGGATTGATCATGGGATTGATCCATCAGTCTTACACACTTAGAACAACCTAATTTGACAGCACACAACATGGAACTAATTACCGGTAGAAAGGTGACGTTAAGTTAAACCCAGACCAAGGTCACCAAGGAAGAGGATATATTTCCAGTAACAGACGGGCTACACATGTAAAATAATACATGCCTTTTTTGAGCCTGGAGATTTCTTTCTGTGCAAGGCCAGCCTTCAAATGTGCCCTTCATGGTATCAACAGCCATCACAGCGCATCGCCATGGCAGCAAACATTCAAATTACAGCATGTGCTGAAAAGGGAGCTCTGGTCCCAAGACTTACTTTAGAAATAAATAGAACAGTGATGCAAGAGCTATGGTTTTATTTTGAATGTTGTTTGGTTTTAATTATGTGGCTTTAATTTAGTGAGGAAACTTTAACTGAATTACTCCTCAATAAATTAGGCAAACTTGTTTTATCTTCCTTTTACTGGATCATTATGGCAAGAGCAAAGTGGACATCCTACACTCTGTGGAGTTCATCTGATAGACCACTTACTAGTCACTTCATCACAGAAGAAAACACTTGGAACCAGCAAGTACTGATGTGTGAAATCAAGACTAGTCAGCAGTTATAGCCAAGAATGACTTCGGTCAAGGCGATCGTGGTTTTACCAGCAATAAGAGGATGAGCTTTTTATTCTGGTCTAGGCTGTAAGAATATGATTTATTCTTCAGAACATCTGGCTGTTGTGCAAGGTGTGTGGTTAGTCTAAGTGCGTCACTCACACTGTTGAATGGGTGGCGATCACAGATCTCTAAGAATTTATGGATGGGAACAAGGCTTTCTGGGCTGCAGTGAGAGAAAGAGAAAATAGCAGCAATAATGTGGCTTACGGGCTCACCAGGAAAAGATTTGAGATCTTCCAGAAGAAAATTATACGGTAATGAAATTTGGTTCAATGATTTGTTCTGCCATTAAACCACCAAGTTTTTAAATCCTTAAACTCTAATTAATCCTCTCTGAAAATTTAATAACTGTATCCCCTGGTTAGCCACCTTCTAAAGAAATTCAAATAATTTGCCAAGGAATAGACATTGTTGCACGAGTCCACCTGAGGAAAGACCTGTAAACTGCCTCAGTGTTAAATCCATCTGCTGAAGGACTTCCAGGCTTCACATACGCAAAGGCTTCACACAGGGCCTGGGTAGAAACGGACGAAGAGCATTGGCTGCCTGAGGAATGATGGCAGGAATACAGGCAACAGACAGAAAAAGCAGCACCCAAATGAGCTCGGAAACATCCCTTTTTACGAGGTGGCCACCCCCACCTCCCACCTCCCACCTCCCACCTGTGGCTAATCTTGGTCAGGTGCTCTCGCTGTGAGTGACTGAACATTTCACTTTTGCCACAACTGGGGACACAGCTCAACATGGAGAAAGACCAGCACTGACAACATCAGAGGCAGGAAAGAGGGGAGGAGAGAATGGACAAGAACAAGAATGCAAGCCAAGATGGAGAAGAATAAAGATCAAGTGGGGATGCTTGTTGCCTGGGATTTATCTCAGTGAGGTGCGGAAAAGCCACCTATGTGCCCAGTTCAGTTACCAGGATGCCCTTTGTAAAAAGTGTCTGACTTCACACTGAAAAAAAAATTGAATTAATAAGAAGTATAATAACGCTGCATGCCTATCATGGCCCAGGCCATGTAGACTTCCACATGTAATTTCTTATTTAATCACCCAGTTAATCATGCTGTTTTATAAATAAGGAAACTGAGGAATAGGTGAGTTAAGGGTCATGCTATAAGTCATAGCTAATACGAGGCAGAGCTGAGATTTAAACCTAGGTCTGTCTTTAATTTGAGCTGCACTGCCAGATGGGGCACAGGGCCAATCAATGTCCAGGTGTTTATATAAAGAAAGAAACTATCTGAATGTAAGTACTTATATGAAATTTTCAGCAACAAGGGAATTACTTGAGAATGTTCAAGGATTTAGGATTAATAATATAATTAATAAATTACATACTGCCTTGTTACGCAACTAATTTTGCCTTCGGGACTCCACAGGCAGCATACTGAATGATCCTATCGAGTCCTCTGCCTGGAACCTGGCATGACCCCTGCTGTCCAGGTCCCTTTGCTCCTGTCCTCCCCACTTCTAGTCTCTGTCTGGTGCGACTCCTTTAATACACAGGCCCAGGTGCTTTGTGCTCTGCTCCCCTCTTTGTTGTTTCTCTTTCCTTAACGCACTATCCTCTTGCATTTCCCTCCCTGCATTTGGTTCACAGAGAAGGCTCAGTTGTGATGTTTCTCTCTCCACCTGCTTCGAAGGTGCTGCCTTCTCCTAGGCATGGTCTGCTCTCAGGAATCCTGGGCCTCTCGGGGATCTTACCTACCCTGGTCCTCTGGTTCTTCTGTGTATGACTGGTCCAGTCACAAGCATCTTTGCCCACTCTGCCCACCTTAACTACACAGCAGCGCTGACCACAATAAAGCTAGTTAACACATCCTTCACCTCCTATAACTACCATTTTTTGGTTGTGTGGTGGCAAGAGCAGTGATCTGTTCTCTTAACAATGTTCAAGTATATAAAGCAATATATTAACTACAGTCACCATGCTGTCCTTTATATGTTAAGAATTCATTCCTCTTATACCCAGAAGTTTGAAACCCTTTGACAAATACCTCCTCATTTGCCTTGCCCTCTTGCTCCTAGCAACCACCATTTTACGCTCTGTGTCTATGAGTTTGGCTTTTTAGATTTCACATAAAAGTGAGGTCATAAAGTATTTGTCTTTTTCAGTCTGACTTATTTCATTAGCATAATGCCCTCAAAGCCCATCCATGTTGCCAAAATGGCAAGATTTCCTTCTTTTTTACAGCTAAATAACATTCCATTATATATTATAACATTTCCTTTATTGTTTATCTGTCAATGGATTATTTCTATGTCTTAGCTATTATGAATAATGTTGCAATGAACACGAGAGTACAGATATTGCTATGATATAGTGACTTCATTTCTTTCTACCCAAAAGTGGAGTTGGTGGATCATATGATAGTACTATTTTTAATTTTTTGAGGAACCTCCATACGGTTCTCCAGTGTGGCTGCACCAATGTACATTCCCACCAACACTGCACAAGTGGAGCATCATCAAACCTCCAAATAGAGAGGGAGTGACGCTGCAGTAGGAGAAACAGAGCTAATGATTGGTTGTGATTGAATAGTAAGTGAAATCGGCATAGAGGATTGAGAAGGAGGTACCACTGTCATCAGGGAGAGCTGGCAATTACTAAGAAGGTCAGGGTGTGGCTGTGAGCTCTGTTCCAGATGTGGAGTGTCAGTGAGTGTCCTGGGATGGAATATGGTGGGAGAGTTTGAAGTTTAATTATCAGGTAGTTCATTCTTCAGAAGGCTGTAAATAGCAGTTGCTATTTACAGGGAACAAAGGTAGTTGGTACATGACAGTGAAAACTAGAGGGAATTGGTGAAAGCACCTTGCATTCCTTAAGCACGAACTGCCCCAGGACTTCAGAAAAACCAAAGCAAGCCTTCTGGTGTTCAACCAATTTTAAGACTTTAATCCATTTTATCAGTAATCTTAATCATTCTATATCTAGTCTATATTAAATAAATAACAGAGGTAATAGAGTACTCAAGTTGAAAAGGTAGTTGTTAAAATAACAATGTCTATTTTTATCAATTTAACCTGTGGCTAATAAAATCAAATAAAAAAACTGTAACACAGTTGGCATAGGTTTGGGCTTTAAATGCCATGGTCAATATAGGAAACAATGAAGGAACCACAGATTGCCAAGCCGTTTGTTTTCTTTTTTCCTGCCTGCCCATCATCGTTAGGATCATGGCAGAAAGCCTGCGGAAAGGCTAATTATCTGTGTGGCACAGCAGGGTTCATGTTGGGTACAGCATTTTTGATCAATGACCAAAAGTAAACTGGCAATAAAACACATTCCATCCTACTGAAAAACAAAAACAAAAACAAAAGCAAAGGAAGGAACTAAGAAAGAAAGACGAGAGAGAGGAAAAAGAAGGAGGTGCTTTCTAATAGCAAATCTCACCGACACCCAAGTTCCTGCAGCTTTAGGACAAACAATGTGAAATCATTTTCTCTATTTATGACCAAGTTTTGTCTCTGTGACAAGAATATTAAAATATGAACCTTGAGTTCAACAGTGACTTTTACCACTGAGACTATACTTTTCTTTGTCTGCATTTCAATTCCAAGAATAATACGCCAGCTTCAGAGGAGGCCAAAGTCCATAAAGTAGACAAAACAAAGGAAGTTGAAAGAGAAATGAAAGGCAGAAATGAAAAGACATGGAAAATCTCATTAGGCAGAAATGAGAGGATAGGAGGTTCAGTAAATGAAATACTGCTCTACTAATGAAACATAATGAAAAATAAAAGGTAAGCCTGCTGTGCCCAATGAGAACAAAATCAAGAGTAGAAACAATGGTCCTTCAGTCAGCTAGACCACTACTGTAGCACAATGACACAGACACACATACATCACACGGTGAGTCAGGTTGTCAAAGTTAGCTAGTAAAACATGGTCTGGTGAGAAACGTGCTTTCCCAGAACAGCATGAATTCATCCGAGGGAAGGATGGCAGGGAGGGAGGAAAATGCAGTTACTTTGTACGTAAATGATGCATTCCCATCCCACTCTTACGAACCCCGGTCATTTCCCTAATTCAACCCCTTGAACTTTAAATGTTAAGGAACACTGCTCCTCTCTTCCCACCTAATCAATAACCAACTAAATAAATCAAGTAGGACACACAATTCCATTTCTCACTGCTCTCTCATCAGTCATGTGACAGGGGCCCAATTTGTCCTTGTCATGGGAGCAGTGGTCAGGCCCCACTGGGACATCAGCAGCCGGAGGGCTGGCACAGGAGGGGAAGGCGACCCCCTCATTATTGGGCCCCAGACCTCTGGCTTTGCGTAGACTTAGCTTGAAGACCTGAATGGAGGGAAGAGAAAAACTCCACCTCCACTGGTTTCCAGGTCTGTAGGCTCCATTTCAGCACTTCCTTTCATGCGCATCCCACTCTGGCCACTCCCGCAGCAGCCCCAGTGCTGGGCTTTCTTCCTGCCAATGGCCATCTCCTCAGTAGCTCTGCTCCCAAAGGGTCAGGTCCACTTATGTCACCGTCCTGCTCAGAACAAGCTACAGGAGGATGTGTGTGACTGCCCCCTCCCAAGGCAGGCCCTCCTGCTCAGCACTCTGCGGGAGGCAAGAATAAAAGGGAGACAGTATTAATGGAAACGACGACTGAGACATAATGTGTTTCTGGGCCACAGAGATAGTAGACATTAATTATAAAGCAGATGATGCTATAGGGCAAGGATCATCTGGTCAGGAAATTACTTTCTCAAAAACAAATCAGTAAAGATGAATAAATGCCGAGTATCTTCCTAATGAATAAAGATCAATTTTGACTATTATTTAATAATAAATTGAATTGTATGCATGTAATGCTTAAATAATTAATTTTTAGCTGATTAAAAAAAAAGAGAAAAGAAACATTTATTCCAAAGCTATAGTAATAGAGACAGTGTGGGAATGTTCGGAGACCGAGAAATAGAGACCAGTGGAGAAGAGCAGAGGCTAGGGAGGGGCGAGCCTCCTATAAAAACAGGACGTGTCACAGAGCAAGGACTGTGGTCCCTGGGGAAAGGGTTGACCTTTCAACAAATAGTTATTTTTAAACAATAGCTTTCCATATGAACAAATGGATGTGTTTTCTTACTTCACATAAATAGCAATTGCAGGTAAATTGAAGATTCAAGGCAAAGACAAAAAATATGAAAAGTTTAGAAGCACATATAGGAGAAGGTTCTTATGATATCAGAGGAATGAAGACCTTTAAGACACACAAAGTGGAAATCACAAATAAAGTGATTGCTAAGTATGATCAAATTAAAATTAAAAACTTCTACTCATCAGAAGACATCATAAAAACAAGGAAAAGCCATGAAGTGAGAGTAATATGTGCAACCAGATAAAGAACTTACACAAATAAATATTAAAAAATAGAGGCTGGCTAAAAGTCATAAACAGGCATTTCACAGAAGATGAAATATGGATGTCCAATGAACATTAAAAAGATGCTCACTCCCACTAGCAATAAGTGAAATGCAAATTAAAATCACAATGAATCACCATTTCACTCCTTACAATTGGGCACACATTTGGCAATACAAAGCCTGGCTCAGATGAAATAACAGGAACCATCAGTTCCTGTTAGTGGGAATATCAATCGTTTGTCATTGCATAGACCAGCTGGACAAGTACATTCCCTGTTTCACTGATTCTTATTCAAAGCACAGAGCAGATACACGTAGCAAAGAGCTAGAGACAATCAAGTGTTCATTAACAATAGGTTGGATAGATTTTGGTATATTTAAAGTGTGGACTATTAAAATAGCAGTGAAAATAATAAACTGCATTCATCAATATGAATGAATCTCAGAAACCAAGGTTGAACACAAACTAAAACTACATTGCAAAAAGGCAATCATGATAATTCCACCTATTTAAAAGGTCAAAGGGGAAAAGCCAATGTCTTGTTTAGGAACATACATACATGTGGAACTTTCTTTTATTTATTTATTTATATATTTCCTCACCCGAGAATATCTTTCCATTGATTTATTTTTTTACAGGGTGGAAGAGAGAGGGAAAGACAGAGAGAAACATCCATGTGAGAGAAACACATCCATTGGTTGCCCTCTGCACGTGCCCTGACGAGGAGCCGGCAATCTCGGTACGTGCCCTTGATTGGAATTGAACCCGGGACCTTTCGGTCAGCTGGCCAACATTCTATCCACTGAGCAAAACTGGCCAGGGCTGCATGTGGAACTTTCTAATCAAAGCAAAGGACTGTCCTAGAGTTGAGAAGCACAGAGGAATTAGAATGTTTGATTTCTGAAGCTGGTTGGTAAGAACATGGATATTTGTTTTACTATTATTCTTTAAACTATACATTTCTATTACCTATGCACTTTTCACTGTATCACATATTTCTCAATAAAAATTGTGCCACACATCCATATAAATTCTGCATGGCATTTAAATATAAAATTTGATGCCATAAACTTCAAGAAAAATATCTAAATACTAGAGGCCCGGTGCACAAAAATGCATGCACTGGGTGGGTCCCTCAGCCCGGCCTGCCCCCTCTCACAGTCCGGCGGCCACCGAGGCTGCAGGCCCTTGGCCCTCGCAGCCACCGTGGCTTTGTCCGGAAGACATCCGGTCTATCTGGTCTAATTAGCATATTACCCTTTTATTAGTATAGATTTATATGATCTTGAGACAGGGTGGACCCTTGTAAGTGGTGATAGGCTGAATTGTGTCCCCTCAAATTTCATATGTTGAAGCCTAATTTCCAGTACCTCAGAATGTGACTGTATTTGGAAATAGGACCTTTAAAAAGGTGATTGAGTTAAAATGGGTCCCTTTGGAAGGGACCTAATACAATCTGACTGGTGTCATTAGAAGAGAAAATTGGGCACATGAGGAGACACTAGGGAGGCACGCACAGAGGAGAAGTCCTGCGAGGACACAGAGGGAGATGGTGGCCCTCCCCAAGCCACGGAGAGAAGCCACAGGAGAAACCAAGCCTGATTGCACCTGATCTCAGACTTCAAGTGTCCAGACCTGTGAGGGAATGAATTTCTGTTGCTTGAGCCATCCAGTCTGTAGTATTTTTGTATGGCATCCCTAGAAAACTAATATGGAAGCATTATTCTAATACAAAACTACCTAGAGAAAGCTTAATGCATTTTACTGCATAATGTGGTTAAATACTTATATGTCACCAAAAAAGGAGAACCACAAACTCAAAATGCTATTTGTAACATATTAAAAGCAGTTTGATAGTCTAACAAATAGCTACTACAAATCTATAATAAAATGAACATTCTAGTAGAAAAATTGGCAGGATACATAAGTTAGTAATTTTCATGTGAAGAAATACAAATGGTTGCTAGGAAATAGAAAAAAATGATCTCTGTACAAATTAAGACTAAAAAAGTATTTTTCTTCCATTAAAGGTAGGAATCTCTTAACATAATATCATGTACAATTTACAAAGGTTGTAGTTCCCATCCATTGCAGATCTATACAGTCTAAAATCCTGCCTGCTGGGCCCTGTCATGACACCGATGAAAGAGCTTTAAAAGTGGATTCTGTTTGACCTAGAAATATCAATTTTTACTTCTGAGAATTACATCAAATAATTGGGTGCAATATTTGAACTATACAAATTTTTAGTCTAAAGTGAGAAATAATTTTAATTGTTTAACAGCAGCAACGTGGTTAAAACAAGCATAGAACCTTTCATGTCATGCAGCTATTTAAAACAGAAGATATCAAGGAAGATAATCTCTGATAGGTAAACTTTCTGGGCTGTGGGATTGAATTTAGATTGTAGGTGAATTTAGTTGTAGGTGAATTTAGATTTCTTTCTTCAATTTTATCAGTGTTTTCAAAGTTTGCTATAACAAACATATTCTGGTAATAAGAGAAATCTATAAAAGCTACTTCAAAAGAAACATGAATGTGATCACCGTGTTCTGAGTGGTGAAGCAGCAGACGCTGTGAGAAGTGAACTCTCTTGTGGGCGTGAGAGCCGGGAAGCCAACTTGCCTCAGTGTGGATGTTGGTGAGTCCCTTACTATCTCTGTGATCCTGGCCAAGTTACTAAAAGCACCACATCTTACCTGGAAAACAAGGAAAAGCGTAGCTCTTCCTCAGAGCCTTGTTGAGAGGATTAAATAAGAATCTGGACATGAAGGGCACAGGGTGGGCACAGAGGAGGCGTTTTCCCATCCTCCTCTCCATACACATCCAATGAAAAGTGGAGTTTCAGCTGGAAGTAATGAAGTCACTGGGGACCCAGGGGTGGAGAAGGAGAAACAGGCCACGAGAGATGAAAAAGAGCTAAAGGAGGACCAGAATCCAACAGACACCCCTGCCCAATTAGATAGCTAATAATTATCACCAAGCATTCATTGGAGTGACTGAGGATGGCTCAGTGCCCTTACCCGTGTGCTAGCACATAATCATCTCTTGTAATTCTCCATACAGCCCTATGCTACAGTAAGTAATATTGTCATCTCTGTTTTAGAAGGAAAATGAGGGTTAGACAGGTGCCCTGTCCATATCACACAAATAGGAAGGGCCAGCGCTAAGATTTTATGTTTTGTGTGTGTGTGATTCAGACCCAGCTTTTGTATTTCCTGTAAGCGTCTCCACTTCTAAGAGGCTGAGCCATATCTACCAAAAGCACAGCTTCCTTCAGGTCTGGGGAACTGTGAAAAGTAGTGGCCTCCCACCGAATTGGCTTAGTTTTCTTTTTGTAAAATAAAAATCGATAAAAGTAATTTAAACAATCCATATACTATTGCCGTCATTTTCTACTGCATATAACAGGGAAGAGAGAGAAACAAATCTGAGTTCAAATAAAGCACATCACTATATAAGGTAATTATTTTCCCCAGTTACCTTTTCTCTTCCACCAGTAGGCGGTCCTTCCTGCCTCCGACACTCACGATTTGGGGACTGTGCTCAGCTGCTGGTTCAGGTGCAGAGGCAAGGACTTCAGGAAGGCCGCGTGGGCATCTCCCTTTCACCGCTCAGATGCCCTCAGAAGCTCTTATCCAGGCCCTGGGCACACAGCCCCTTCTGTGGCCTGTCCCAGGCTCCCCTGCTCACAGCCCCCACCTGTGCTCCTACAGGTAGTTAGCATCTGCCCAGGCTCTTTGTCAGCTGAGTGACTTCTAAATTGAGTTTCAGAGGAAATACATTATCAGCATTACATTTCCTCATTCTAACTCCTGATACATGGAAATTCCAATATTACCAATGTTAAAATAAATCTCCACTGTTAAAAAAAAAAAAAGGTATATTTCACTACTTGTATTAGTTTCCTATTGCTGATGTAACACATTACCAGAAATTGATTCTATTTTTTTAAATGTTTTTTTATCTTTATTGTTGAAATATTACATATGTCCCCTTTCCACCCCCCACCCCCCCATTGACCCCTTTTCGTCCGCCCCGGCCCCCCACCCCAGGCCTTCACCACACTGTTGTCTGTGACCATGGGTTATACATATATGCCTATACGTTCTTTGGTTGATCTCTTCCCACCTACCCACTCACTGTTTCTTACGTGGCCAAAGAGACTTTGAAGATGTGATTGAATTAAGAGACTTGACAGGGGGAAACTCAGATTTTTTGTGTGTGGGTGAAGTGTAATTACAAGAGTCCTCAGAAGTGGGGAGAAAAGGGGGACATATGTAATACTTTCAACAATAAAGATGAAAAGAAAAAAAGAAGTTCACCTGGGCAAATTAGAAATGCAGTGTATTTTGATCACAACTTTAATAGAGTAACCCTGGTCTTATTTCCAATGGGGGTCCTGCTGGAATGACCCATCATCACATTAGGCTGCTCTAATGAAGCCCATTTGTTCTTAATGTTTTGTTGTTGTTGTTGTTGTTGTTGTGTGGGTGTTAACCCTCATCCAATGATTTTTCCCCCCATGTATTTTCAGGGAGAGGAGCAAGGGAGGGGAGAAACAGAGAGAGAGAGAAACATCCATTGGTTGCCTCCCGCACTCACCCCAACCGGTACTGGGGATTGAGCCTGCAAACCAGGTACGTGCTCTTGACTGGAATCAAACCTCTGACCCTTCAGTCCACAGGCCAACGCTATAACCACTGAGCAAACCCGGCTAGGGCTATTCTCAAGCTTTTTTTTATTATGCTTCCCTGAAATGAGAAACTTTGTAAATTTGAAAGGGTATGTGGGGTGAGGGAAGAACACAAAAAGCTTGAGTAAACATGAGATGTCCTATTGAAAGGACAGAAAAATAAAAAACTGGGATATAAAACTCATCTGAATCAGTTATTACCACTTAAAATTCTATTCAGTGCACATATTTGTTCAGGGCCTAGTGACTGTGAGTAAAAAGTGGAGCAGGATGAGGTAAGGTCAAGCACTTGAGAGACTTTGGGATGTAAGGGCGGGGGTGGGGAGGGCTGCTGTAATTACTCTTGTAATTACACTAAAGTGATTGTTTACCTCACTCACTAAACTTGGCCCTAACCCAGATCTTTACATGTACGGGAAGGCAATGAAGAGTGAGTTTCTTGTGTTACAAGTATGAGCAGGCATTTCTAAGGTTGGCTTAGATGAACACCGCTCAGCTTGGGACAGGGCATGTCAAGGCCAATTGTCTAGCTGCAGCTTATATCTATTGTCTGTGTTCATGACTACAGGGCAGAGGAAGATACCTAAGATGGGGACTTTTTAGTGTGCTTTCTCCTGGCCATACCCTTGTAAAGCCAGACCTTTAACCTTTTCCTGAAGGAGAGATGATATACGTAACCATTGGGAAAGAACTAGAAAAAGCCCATTACCATAGGTCTTATGCTTCAGGCTGACTTTATGAAGGCAATATCTAGGATTCATCCAGTGTGCAGAACCAATTTATCTGGGTTGACTTGGCTATGCCAAAGGAGAGGGGGAAAAATCACCTGAGTACTCAGTGATGGAGAATCTGGGGCAGTGGAAATAGCTCAGGTGCAGTGGGTAAGAATGTGGGCAGAGGTTTGGGGATTGTGACAAAATCTGTAAACTGAGTAATAGGATTGTTGGCAGAAATCCAGACCAAGAGAAAAGGTGGCAAAGGTCCATGCTGGACATAGTTCACGGACAGAAAGCACAGCTCTGGAAAGCAAACCCAGGTTTGACCGGCTGCAAAGCCAGTGCCTTCCCATCACATTTGACTGGAGAACAGGACAGGTGATTAATGGGAAATAAATGCAGACAAATAGGGCTCAGATATGGACAATTTTGAGTGTCCAATTCAGGAATTTGGGGAGCCATTCAAGATTTATGAACCAGGGAGTAACTTGTACAGTGATGTGGTAGGGAACTTGATTTCTAGAAACAATCAAGATAAATTTGTGTGAGGAAAGATTCAACATAGAGGTTATTGCAGCAGCATCCATCAAAGTGTGAGAAGATACAAATAACAGCATCTTCTTAAACTAAAACGTAAGTACCATTAGTTAAACAGTTGTGTCATTGGTCATAGGACAGAAATATATTTTCCTTAGTTTTTCAAATAAAATGTTGTATGAGAATCAATAACCCTGGAAAGGAAATAAAGGTGTGTAATGCTCACTTTTTCACTCACTCACCTCTAAAGGCGTTTCAAAGTCCTGAGAAAACGTATCTTTGGAAGTTTCATTTTGAACCTCTTTACTCAAGTCCAAAGTAGCAGGTGAACAAAGATGTTTCATTTCACAAAGGAAACCTTGAGCTAATAGTTGTTTTTTTCTTTTGAAGAAGTCTTTGATCTTATGTGACCATCTGAAATAATAAATAACTTCTCAAGGTCTGTTAATTGAAATAGAACAATTTCCCATTCCATTAATATATCAGAAAATAAACTTCTTGTGAAATACCCAGTCAATTCTTAATATTTAACAGAATGCGAATTATCGAAGGACAATTCTGATTTATCTAAGGGTTCCTTTCAAAACTGGTTAGAATTGGGCACAGTAAACATTCAAGATATATAGTACTGTATAGCTTCTCTTGTTGTTTTCTTTGAACTAAAACAAACATTTTAGTGTCAAACAATAGGTGAATTTTAAAAATAAGTGTCCTTGAAAAATCCTTAGTTAAAAGATCCCTTCCTACTAGACAGAGTTGGGGAAACACCTAGATTTGATCTTAGGAGACTCTAAGACTTGTTCTATGCTTCTGTGAAAGTATATGCTCTCCAAACCAGTATTTTATACGGCAAAGTTGGAAACCTGTTAAAGGGAACAAAGTTTCTGTTTATTTTTTCTGTCTGTTCTGATTAGCACTACTCTCTTTGGAAGGTCTGAAGTTTTCCTATAAACCATGCAGTTTCCAGCATGTGCTTTCAAACACGATACTTACCTCTGGGCCAAAGGGTTAGATACAGACCACGCTGTGCGGAGGTCTGTGCAGACAGATTACCCCGTACCTCAACCATAGTGATGGACTCAGGACACAACCTGAGCTCGTCACAATCTTCCCTGGGATTTATCTAATTGCACAGGTGAAATTAGACACAGAAAACTGGTTCTACAATGGTTCTAGTAGTAGAATGTGTACAACAGATTTAGGAAAATGAAGCAAATGGCAGAGGAGAGGAGAGATGAGACAGCGGAAGAGATGGAGAGTTTCTGGGCCAGCTAAATGTGAGGCTAGAGCCACACCCTGCTCTTTCCGTAACCTGTTGCATGTGAGCCAGTACGTTCTGGGTTTTACTTTCCCGACCAGGGCTTCTCCTCTTCCTCAAACAAGTACTTTGCCCACCACACATCACTATGAACACCTAACTGAACAGAGCGGCTTTGGGCATGACAACCTCTTGGGGTTGAGGTTGTTAACAGCCAGACAGAATTCCCTACCCTGCTGGCCTTCTCTCGACAGTTGTGACGTGTCACTTTTGAAGTTTAAGACAGTTATTTTGAAGAGTACTGAAATGTCTTCAAAATTAATTTTAGATCGTGCATTTTCAGTGAGAATCTTCCAGAAGAGATGATGTGTCCTGTGTGCTGCCCCCTTATCAGAAGGCACATGGCTGTGACTTGTTCCATTACTGGTCGTGTAAGACAGTGTCCACTGTAGCTCGTCTTATCTCCTTTGTAATTAATGCAATTGACAGGAGAGGCAGAGGAGGAATGATGAGGTGCTGTAAAAATCTCTTTCCTCAGCAAATTTCATCCACTAGTTTTAGCATCCTTTGCTACTTCTTGGATTTTCAAATGGTGATGTTCCTAATCCATCATTCCTTTGACCTTTATTAGTTAGCATTCTACTGCAAGAAAAAACGTTATTCTGCATGTGGTTATTCATTCATTTATTTATAACATTATAGGCTCATGGACTCCAATTGTATTCAGTGAATAATAATCTATTCCTATCATTATTTAGTTCAATGCTCAATTCCCAGATTTAGATAGTGGGAGTCCCTTCAAGCTAACTTCCGTGTCCTTTTGACATCTTCCTATCATTTTCTTTCCTTTTCATCTTTTCATTTTATTTTTTAGCATTTAGTTTCTTGAATCACAGAATATTCCAGACTCATCTTGAATCTCTTGCCCCAGCATAGAATCAGCTTTTTTTTTTTTCTAAGAAACCCAACTCCATTTAGCAGAGAATAATATTTAAAAACCAGGACTTGGTGTGCTCATTGATATGGGAGAGGGGGGCGGTGGTCATTGCTCCTAATCCCCTGTGGATGCTCTCATAGCCACCTTTGAGCTGTGATCCTGTGTACTCCGCCTCTCAGGTGCCCCTTCACTTCACCTGGCTTCAGTGTTCCAATTCAGGCCTCGACCTCCCACATGGATGAGGTTCTGACACCCCAGCCGGGGCTGCTGCCAACATCGAATCCTGCTTTCTTGTCTGGCTCTGGCTTTGACACGTGGCACTGGGCTCCATGGATGCCCTATTCGCCCTGCTTGGGCTCCGTGGGCTCTGGTGTCCCATGCTAGGCTGACTGTATTTTGTGGCTATCTGGAAATGCTACTGGCTTGAGTGAGACGGCACCCCATTTCTAGTGGCATGGTTCTCAACAGGGCATATGCGTGTGTCAGGAATGTATTGTGTCCCTCAGATAACAAGGGTCACACACAGATTGATAACCAATAGACTAGATGTTTTAGAAATAGCTTTCCAGCTCTGATATGCAATTGAGTGGTTATTCTGTCTCTCCTTTTATAAAAGAACTAGAGGCCTGGTGCATGACATTCATGCACTGGGGGGAGGGGGAAAGGGAGGTCCCTCAGCCTGGCCTGCACCCTCTCGCACTCCGGGACCCTTGGGGGATGTCCGCAGGCCTGCTGGGTAGTCTAAGCCGGCAGGTGGACATCCTCCGAGGGGTCCTTAGTGCTGCTGTGGAAGCAGGAGAGGCTCCTGCCACCACCACCGTGGTCACCAGCCATGAGCCTGGCTCTGGCTGAGCAGCGGTCCCTCTGTGGGAGCGCACTGACCACCGGGGGACAGCTCCTGCATTGAGCATCTGCCCCCTGGTGGTCAGTGTGTGTCATAGTGACCAATCCTTCTGCCTTTTGGTCAATTTACATATTAGCCTTTTATTATATAGGATATCTGTATCTGTTTAAGTGACAGGAGAGACTTTTTCCATGGGAGTAGAAAGAGTGCTCCAGTGAAACTATTCAGCCTATAGGAAACATATAATGTTTAAAACCCAAAAGGCTCAGAAAACATTGAAAAATTAACTTAACCAAGAAGAGCCTCAGTATAAAGATTTTTTCCTTGTGAAGATGCCAGATAGGTATGATTACAAAGTCCTGGACAATTTTTCTGCCATTATCTCAACCTTTCTTTGATAACTTTACCTTTTCATTTTGAAAGTGATTTATTATTTATTACTAGAGGCCCAGTGCACAAAATTCATGTGGTGGGGGGGGTCCCTCCGCCCAGCCTGCACCCTCTCCAATCTGGGACATCCCTCTCACAATCCAGGACTGCTGGCTCCCAACCGCTCGCCTGCCTGCCTGCCTGATTGCCCCTAACCGCTTCTGCATGCCAGCCTGGTCACCCTCTAACCACTCCGCTGCCAGCCTAATTGATGCCTAACTGCTCCCCTGCCAGTCTGATTGCCCCTAACTGTCCTCCCCTGCAGGCCTGGTCACCCCCAATTGTCCTCCCCTGCTGGCCCAGTCACCCCTAACTTCCCTCCCTTGCCAACCTGGTTGCCCTAACTGCCCTCCCCTGCTGACCCAATTGCCCCTAACTGCCCTTCCCTGCCAGCCTGGTCACCCCTAACTGTCCTCCCCTGCTGGCTTGGTCCCCCCGCAACTGCCCTCCCCTGCAGGCCTGGTCACCCCTAACTGCCCTCCTCTGCAGGCCTGGTCATCCCCAACTGCCCTCCCCTGCAGGCCTGGTCACCCCTAACTGCCCTCCCCTGCTGGCCTGGTTGCTCCCAACTTCCCTCTCCTGCAGGCCTGGTCCCCTGCAACTGCCCTCCCCTGCAGGCCTGGTCACCCCCAACTGCCCTCCCCTGCTGGCCTGATCGCCCACAACTGCCCTCCCCTGTTGGCCATCTTGTGGCAGCCATCTTGTGTCCACATGGGGGCAACCATCTTGTGTTGGAGTGATGGTCAATTTGCATATTAGCTCTTTATTATATAGGATTAGAAAGGTTAGAATAGTTATTACTAACATTTTGAAAACCACTTCTCATAAATCTCCATGAGGCAATTGGAAAATTTCTTACTAATATTTTGGAAGGGAATTTTAAGTGTCCTAGAATTTTCTGTGTCTTGATTTTCCCATCCAATGTCCCATATCAGAATTATCAATGAGTCCATTAATTAATATTCTACAAGGAACATATTTTCCTACTGTCTTTGGCATTGCATGCACAGCACATTACTTTCTAAGGATTGCAACAAGTCTTATCTAACAAGGCAATCTCCTCGTAGAATGTCACAGAGTTGCAAAATCTAACATAGGGATTGACAGTCCTCTAAATTTTTGTGTTTCTGTTGATACATATGGAAATGGGCCACTGAATAACTGTGCCTTTTTTCTTTTAGCTAGTTACTAAACTGGAGTAACCAATCAAAAATTGCCATTAAACTCTGCTGGATTATAGCAGCTGCGCCTGGCCTTTCAAATAGTGGCATGTGTGTTTTTTTGTTGTTTTCTTTTTTGAGACAGAAATGTTGCAAATGCTGGGTCTCTTTCGAAATAAAGAGCAAAGTTCCGTGGAAAAAGCTAACAACGATATTTCTGAGAAGAAACCCTAAGGGTGTTCAAGGAAAAACATTAAATGATGCAACCTCTATAAGTTAAAAAAACAGGTTGCCCTGACATGCTGAAGGTATTGAGAAAAGAAGTATATGCTTAAACAAGCATTTCATTGCAGGTATTAGCTATAGAGATAGATGGTTATTTTCATAGCCAAACATTTTACTAGCTTTTGGAAACTATTTGCAGTAGTTCAGGGTGAAATGGTTGACGTGTCTCTCCCTAGACTTTCCTGCATGGTTTTCCAGCAGTGCACTGGCCTGGTGACTGGGGAGCACTGATGGGCGGGCAGTGCTTCACTCCCTTCTACATATTGCTGGCTCCAATTCAGTGACATTGATAGGCTGGATATTTTTGTGATATTCTTTACTTTCTTAACTCCTTCATCCTTTATAATAAAAGGCTAATATGCAAATAGACCGAACGGTGGAACGACCGATCGCTATGATGTGCACTGACCACCAGGGGTCATTATTATAAAGGATGAAGGAGTTAAGAAAGTAAAGAATATCACAAAAATATTCTCAATGCAGGAGCTGCTCCCTGGTGGTCAGTGTGCTCCCACAGGGGAGCGCCACTCAGCCAGAAGCCGGGCTGATGGCTGGCGAGCAAGCGCAGCAGCGGTGGTGGGAACCTCTCCCGCCTCCACGGCAGTGCTAAGGATGTCCGACTGCTGGCTTAGGCCTGCTCCCTGTGCCGCTAGTAATAAAATAAGACTCCTCTTATTTTATTTTAGTGGCGAACCTGAAATGCTTTCTCTCCTCATCAAACTGCAACACAAACCACAGACATTCTTCCTGGAAATGGATACAGAATTTGAAGTCAAAGATCTGGGCACACCATATAACCTCTCTGAATCTTGGTTTTCACCACGTGGTTTACCATTTTTAACTATGATTGTTAATTAGATAAACTAATTCATGCTGAAAAGACCTTTGTCTATGTCTACTGTGCTATATGTGTGTTAGCTGCTGCCATTGTCCTTGCTGTTAGGGTCGGCCCCATCGAGCTGACACAGGGGACTCTCACAGCACGAGCTTCATGCTATTTCCCAGTGGGCAGGCTGCTCTTCTAGGAATGTCCTATTGCCCTGGCACACCTGCAGAGGGCAGGGCAGCATCTGATTTAGTCACACTAAAATCAAGTATAAGACTTGAGAAATGAGAGTTAAGAAATGGTACACTGAGTGGGATTTGGTATCTACAGGCTCCATGAAGCAGTCAGACGTCTACCTTGAGGCCAGGGCATTGTGCTGAGCAGTGCTGCTGCGCCCCTCCTCCGGGCAAGCATGTGCGGGGACAGGAGAGGTGGAGACCGGTATGTCCACTGAGGTCTGTGCACCCAGTGGGTGGTCGCCGCTGGGTTGGTGCGAGCTAGAATTCTAATATGATCGGGTTGCTAGATATTTTTCGTTCACTATTTCTTATTTTTCCCATTATAATGTATTGATGAGTAATATAAGATATCTAGAAACGAAGTAGACTGAGCACGAGTAGAATGAAGTAACAGGACAAGACTGCGACTGGTGTGGAGAGAAATCTTCTCAGGAAACAGGACCCATGCAGATGTCCTCCCCGCACCCCTGACGGGAACACCCACTTCCCTTCCCCCACCCTCACTGGCCTCTTTAAGGCCAAAAAAGGGTGTCTTTTAATTGTACCCGTATGTGTAGCTTAGATTCCTTGAGGTCATATGTGTCTTGGCATATCTCCTTTAGTCTTCTGCACCCAACTTTATATTTAGGGAATTGTTGCAAGGGTTAGCCACAGAAATTATATTCCTAAACAGTAACAGAGCACTGTTTTTTAAGTGTGAAAATGAACTCTTCTTTAATAGCAGTCGAGAAAAAAAAAAGCAGACATGCTTCAACCAGACGATTTCCACATCTAAGTTGGATTTTGGGGCCTCTGGAAATCATCACGTCACGTTTTTTTTAAAAAAACTTAACATAGTAATGAAAATAATAGCAATTCTATTTATTTGGATAAATAATTTATATTAGAAAATATACAAAATGTTTTCATTTAATTCATGGGACAACCTATCACTAAGTGCTATTATCATCCTTATAGCTCAAATATGAAGAAACTGAGGCTTATCAGAGAGTCCGAGAGACTTGCTCCATACCCGGAAAACGGACGAGCTGGGCTGAAGAGCAGCGTTTTCAGCCTTCAAATCCTGCTCATCATGCCCATCTATTTTAACCTTTCTAATAAAAAAAAATAACAAATCACTTTCAAAATGAAAAGACAAAGTTTCTTACATGTGACTTTGAGAATTTTTTTCATGTCTCTTGGCCATCTGCATGTCCACTTTGGAGAAGTGTCTATTCAGGTCCTTTGCCTATTTTGTAATTGGATGTTTGTCTTCCTTTTGTTAAGTTGCATGAGTCCCTTATATGTTTTGGGTATTAGCCCTTTGTCAGATGTATCATTGGCAAATATGTTCTCCCATACAGTGGGCTCCCTTTTCATTTATACCACGGAATACTGCGCAGCAGCAAAAAAGAAGGATCCTTTGAGATAGCATGGAAGGTCCGGGAGAGTATTATGCAAAGTGAAAAAAGCCAGTCAGAGAAAGACGGGTATCACATAATCTCACTCATTGTGGAATCTAACAAACAAAATAATCTGATGAACAAATTAGATCCAGAGACATAGAGCATAGAATAGACTGACAAATCTCAGAGGGAAGGTGGGAGTGGGTGTGTGGGTGGATGGGGAGAGATTAACCAGGGAATTTATAGGCATATATGTATAGCCCAAGAATACAGACAATAGTTTGGTGAGGGCCTGGGATGAGGGGGTCCGGGAAGGGGAGAAGGGGGTCAATGGGAAAAAAAAGGGGGACAGCTATAATACTTTCAACAATAAAGATAAATTTAAAGAAAAGAAATCCCCATGAATACTGTCATATGCAGTACAGATGGACAGAGGAGACATTATATGGTGCTCTTAGAAATAGTGTTTCTAGGAGTCCCTTGGCCAATTTCCCTTCGATTTGAAGTCCCCTAATCTTCATCTTATGATTGATATTTTTCTTCTCTGGAGATAAAGCAAATGGAATTAGCCAATTGTGTCTGGTAGCTGTTAAAGTAGCTGTCTAGATGAGCCTTTCCCAAAAGATAAGTTCCATGTGCTGTATCCAGTAAACATTTACTTCTTACAAAGTTTCCATAAGAAATCTGGCCATGTTCTCAAACTGGCCAGTTTGCTGGGGGGGGGTTTTGTTTTGTTTCTTTTGGTTTTGTTTTTTTATCCTCCCCAAGAATTATAATACCCACCTGGCACCAGACATAGTTGTTACAATATTATTGACTATACTAGAGGCCCAGTGCATGATTGAATCATGCACGTGTAGGGTCCCCTACACGCTTTCGCTTTTCGCGGTGGAGCTGGGTGCCTGTCCACTGGTGCCGGAGCAGAGAGGCACCCAGCTCCCACGCTTTTGATGGTCTGCGGCCGCTGAGGGGGGCTACCCTGCTGTTGAGAGGCGCAGGGGGCGGGACTCCTGCCGCCTGAGCCTCTCAACGGCCGCTGAGGGGGGCTGCCACGGACACCTGGCTACCCTGCCGTTGAGAGGCGCAGCTGGGTGTCCGCGGCAGGCCCCCTCAGCGGTCGCGGATCTGGCCGTTGAGAGGCACAGGGGGCGGGAGTCCCGCCCCCTGCGCCTCTCAACAGCAGGGTAGCCCCCCTCAGTGGCAGCGGATCCGTGCCTCTCAATGGCCAGATAGGCCACCCCGAGTCCTGCCCCCCAGCCTCCCGCTGCCCAATCGTGGGCGTAGCGGAGTGATGGTAATTTACATGTTACTCTATTATTAGATAGGATTCCTTATGCTATACTTTACATCACCATGACTATTTTGTGACTACCAATTTGTACTTCTTAATCCCTTCCCCTTTTCACCCAGGCTTGCTGTTTGATGCTGTTAAGAAATGAAATGAAGTAAAGTTGTGTCTAACTGGATCTCACTTCAGTCCACATTTCTGCCCCAAAGGAGATTATAAAAATGGTCAAAACAGCTTCTTAAACACACACACACACACACACACACACACACACACACACACACACACAAACAAAAAAAAACCAGTGTCTATTTTAGGTAAAATTCCTGTGTTCACTCCTCCAAAGCTGGAGGAGATGTTGATTTCTTATCAAATATCTAAAAAGAAGAAGGAGAAAGTAGAAGAGGAGGAGGGGAGAAAAAATTGTCAACAAGCAGAAAGCTAAAACACCTTGTAATAATGTGAATGTTGTTACCTTTTGTTCAGGGCATAGATTAAAGGGGCATAAAACAATACACCGATTGATCTGAGTGTCTTGTTGTTCTGAAACCTCAGTTCTATTGCTTACTTTTAAAATGTTGGTTCTTTTCCCAAAAAGCCACCTCTGACTTTGGCAAGTGTACTCAAAGACCTTCAGTGCAAGAACCCATTAATGAGGTGGTAGCAGCGAGTTTCAGAGAAAGCATCAGGGACTTGTGCTGCAGAGAAAAGGGGTCTTAACAAGGAAACCCCCATGCCTTCCTGCACCTGTGCTTCCTAGTACTTCACACAAGATTAAGTATTTTGACACATGGGAAAATGGGTGGAGGACTAGCAATCCCTGAAATAATTATTATTTTATGTCTATTATACTTACTAATATAAACTACTAGGGGCCCAATGCATGAATTCGTACACTTTGAAAGGAACTGTGGGCCGTGAGGCTGTGGTGGGCACAGGGGTGAGTATCCGCCCATCCTCTGCACCCCCACTCAGCCCCTCCCATCACGGCCCCCTGTTCCCTCTCTGCCAGCAGCCCTGCTCCCACCACCACTGCCACTCCCATGCACTGACAGCGCTGGCCCCGCTCGCACCTGCCAATGGCGTGGAGCAATTGGGGCCAGCACCAGCAGGGGTATAAGCTGTGGCTACTGCCCTGATCACCCCTCAGGAGCAGGGGGAGGTGGAGAAGCCGTCAGGGGCGATCAGGGCCGGCAGCTGCCACTCAAACCCACTGACAGCGCTGAGCGATTGGGACTGGCAATGGGTGCCGGCAGCGGGTGTGAGTGGGGCTGGTGCTGGTAGAGGGTATGAGAGGCTGCTCTGGCGCCGACAGTGGGTGTGAGTGGGTGTGAGGGGTGGCTGCATGCCCTGATCACCCCTCAGGAGCAGGGGGAGGTGGGGAAGTCCTGAGGGGCGAACGGGGCTTTCAGCCACTGCTCACACTCACTGACGGCACGGAGTGATCGGGGCTGGCGCCGGGTGTTGGCAGCAGGTGCGAGCGGTGGCTTCAGCACTGACAGCGGGTGAACGGGGCTGGCAGCAGGTGTGAGCGCCGAGCAGGACCACAACACACAGGAGCAAATAATTTTCAGTAACCACCAGAGGCTTGCCCTGATGACAGCAACCGGCGCCTTGCCTTGGTCTGGCACCCTGGCTCACCTGCTCTACCTTCCCGCCGCAGCCAACGCCTGCCATGTTCCACTCTCTGCCGCCTGCTGCTGATACCCATCATGTTCCACAGACGCCCTCTGGTGGTCAGCGCACATCATAGCAACCGGTTGTTCAGTTGTTCGGTTGTTCAGTTCTTCCGCCGTTTGGTCTTTTTGCATATTAGGGTTTTATATACATATGTAGACTAGAGGCTCGGTGCACAAAATTCGTGCACTTGGGGGATCCCTCAGCCCAGCCTGCGCCCTCTCGCAGTCTGGGAGCCCTTGGGAAGTGGGCCTAAGCCGTCAGTCGAACATCCTTAGTGCTGCCGCAGAGGCTCCCGCCACCGCTGCTGTGCTTGCCAGCCCTGAGCCCGGCTTCTGGCTGAGTGGCACTCCCCCTGTGGGAGCACACTGACCACCAGGGGGCAGCTCCTGAGTTGAGCATCTGCCCCGTGGTGGTCAGTGCAAATCATAGTGACCGGTTGTTCTGCCGTTCGGTCAATTTGCATATTAGCCTTTTATTATATAGGATAGGGGTCCAAGCTCTCTAAATAACTTTGAAATATTTTGAAAACAAATTATATGACTGGGGGTGGGCAGTGGTGAGGACAGTTGGGCGGGTCACGCCACATCACTGCCATTATGATGCCTCCTGGTTTAAGACCCTGCTAGTTATTTCCCCAGCACCATGCAAGAGCCCAAGATCTTCCAGCACACCAAGTGGCCGGCCTGAGCTAAGGTGCGGGACCAGCATGGGCATGGGGATGGTGGCCAGGCTCAGTCTGGGGCTGCTGCTTCTGGTGCTGTTTCTACCCACGCAGGTTTATTCACCAATTCCTTTGCACACCACACCAGAACCTCCTGAACCCACAACGCTATCCAAATGTGCCTTGCAGTTGACAGCCAGTCTCCTTGTGGTCTTGTTTGCCCTTCTACATCTCTACCTTTAAGAGACTCTGGCCAAAAAATATCTACAGTTCACCAACCCATATTCTACAGCCCAATCCACACGGCACCTGGAAGTACAATGTGACAAGGAAAAACAGGTCTTTATCAAATCTACTAATTACTAATCTACCAATGCAGAAAATATTGAGACTCTCACATTGGACTGCTTTAAAGACTATCTGCAGGTTTGACTACGTAATGAATGCCAATAGTAAATCTGCTGGAGTTTCATGTACAAGAAGGAAGAAAGAGACAACTTAGAAAATTAATGTTGTGATAAAATGTAGCTTAAAAGTTTTAAGTATGGACACCTAAAACTTTACTTTGAAAATAGGAATAATTTCACCTGGATCTAGAGAAAAAGGATGAACTGTGGAATGGAGAGTCAGTTTTTACTTGGCCTCATTAAATCTAGGAGGCATTAAAGGGATTAGGTAATATAAAAAGCTTCCATGATTTCATTTATGTGTACACTAGAGGCCCGGTCCCTAGGCCTGGATGGCTATCGAGGCGTGAGCATCTGGAGTGGAAGGGCAGGTTCCAGCTGACCTCTGGGCTCTGGGCAGCACCTGGGCCCCCCCCCGGCCCCGCTCACCCCCCTCCCACCCCTCAGATGCAGTGAGCGCGGCCGGAGGCCTTGGGGTGGGCCTCTGGGCTGCCCAGCAGCGCCAAACCCTCACAGACGGGCTCCTGTGTGACCCCACAGGGACGGCTCACCCAGAAGAGGCCGCGCGGTGCGGGGCTGGCTCCTTGCGGGTGCCCAGCTCCTGAGAGTGGGGGCTTCCTGGCACGGGAGCCCTGGCGTCCTGGGGGAGGGTAGCAGGTGGAGTGAGAGCTAGCTCTGTGGACACTCGGCATTTTCACTGCACCTCCGTCCCCATCACCCCCGCCCCCAGGTAGCTGGCGAGAGGTCGCAGCTCCCCGCCCAGGCACCATGGGAGGTTGGTCGCCGCCACCCACCCCCAGTTCCGGGTCCCAGCTCAGGTCCCGGCCCCAGTTGGGCGATTAGGGCCTGCTGGCCACCGGTCGCCATCTGCGGGGTGATTGGCAGGGCAATCGCCCTCCTCCCCTCGCACCCACCTTGGCCTGGTGCCACCTGCTCAACTGCTCCACCATCCCGCCGTGGTCCCACTCTCATCGGGGCCCCTGGGGCTGGCAGTGCCTCCACTGCCGCCTGCTGCCATCTGCATGTTCCGCGCTGCCCCCTGGTGGTCAGCACACATCATAGCGAGCGGTCGAACTCCCAGTCTCCCAGTCAAACTCCTGGTGGAAATGACCACCCGAGGGGACAATGTGCATATTAGGCTTTTATTATATAGGATGATAAGGTTTTGTCTTAGTTTGCTAAGCCTGTCATAATAAAATACTTCATACTGGATGGGTTGAACAACAGAAATCATTTCACAGCACTGGTGGCTAAAAGCCCAAAATCAAGATGGCAGCTTTATTTCCCCGAGGCCTCTCTCCTTGGCTTACAAATGGCTATCTTCTCATTGCATCTTCACGTGGTCATCCCTCTGTCTGTGTTGTCTGTGTCCTAATCTCCTCTTTTTTAAACAGACGCCGGTCATATTGGGTTAAGATGCACACATATAACCTTTTCTCCTTCTCTCTTTTTTAAATTCTACCTCCAAATACAGTCACATTTTGAGGTATTGGGGTTAGGATTTCAACATATGAATTTGGGGAAACACAATTCAACCCATAACTGGTTTCCTCCACCATGTTTTTATAAGAAATAATGGGAATGGGGGAGAAGGAGAGGAAGAGAAGGGGCGACATGCAGACCAGATATGATAGCAAGATTCAAAGAAAACAATAACCTGGGCAATTTTAAAATCTACAGGATGAATATGGCTGTCAGAAAGTAGAGGACATGTTTATTCAGGGATAGTGTATCCCCTACAAATGGAAGATTATTTTAAGTTGGAAAATAGTTAACAGCTGTGGTAGCCAGCCCCTAGGGTCCCCCACCTCCCAGCATCCCTACCCCTGTGTGGTCTCCTTCCACAGGGTTCCAGCGCAACCACCTGATGCTCCCTCTGAAACGCTCTGCTAGGGTCCTACCACCTCACTAATGGGTTCTGGCACTTAGGGCCTGTGAGTGCTTGACAAAGTCAGAGTGGCTTTGTTGGAAAAGAACCAACATTTGAAAAGTAAGCATGGCCAGTCGATGAGGCAGAACCGAGAGAATGCCACTTTGGCGCATACATTGTAAAGTAATACGCTCCGCCTTTCCTGTTCTCTCATTGCCTGTCCTCTCCCTCTGGAGTCACAAGCCGCCACGCCGTGCACATCCCTGTGGAGAGGTCCATGTAATGAGCACCCGTGGAGCCTGCAACAGCCCTGTGAGTGAGCTTGGGGCAGAGGCTTCGCCCGCACAGACCTGACCATGACTGCGGTCCCGGGTGAGAGCTGGGCCGTGACCTCGTGAGTGACCTGCACCAGAGCAACCCAGCCAAGCTGCTCCTGCACTCCTGAAACCTCAAAAGAACTGTTGTTTGAAGTTGTCAAGTTTTGGAATAACTTGTTGTGCAGCAAGAGGTAACTAACATAATCTAAGCTTCATTTGTATTTTATGGATGAAAACATTTTATGCAGTGTCCATACATAACGTTGTGCTTCTTCATTTATTCCTTCTCATTTAAAATATTTTTTTTTCACTACAAACAGTCCTTGAAAAAAAAGGAAAAATGTAAGTTTAATGTGTGGCATAAATATTTTTAGGTAAATTAAACATTTTTTTCTTACACCTCCTGAGGAGGTTTAGGAACAAGGAGAATATACTAGGGGGATTTTGATGAACTCTCTGAGGTGTTAATGAGGGCTTTCCTTCCTGGCCTATACTTATTTGAAATTCTGTTAAATCTATTATTTAGCAGCATTGCTGTGCTGCTCACTTTTTCTCATAAGACTTCACAGTGTTTGATTCTCCAGCTCGCTTCTTCATACCCTCTGGCATCGTTAAATATTGAACTGAACTTGAATTAGAGAAGGTAAAAATTCATGGCTAGTCTTCATATGAAACATTCTTGTCAAAATCCTTGATGAAGTTTTATTTTCATTAAAAAGGTATTTTCAGGACTCAAAAAACATTGCCCAATTTTGAGCTACCAACCCTTGAGGTGTTCTCACAGTGGCTAACAGCCCTGATTCCTGACAAAACCCTGTGACTCCTGAGACAGCAAGTGAAAGAGATTAGTAACCTTGACGATGCCAAGGAATAGCAAGCACACACTTTTTGGCTCTGTGCTCTACCCATCTATGAGAATGTCCCATGTCCCGCGTGGTTCAGGGTTCAGGTTCAGGGTTCGGGTGCGGGCTCTGGAGGAGGCCGCACGCGCAAATGAAAGAGACAAGACAAGAAATAATAGTTTGGAAATCGGGGGCCAGGCGGAAGCCCAAGGAAGGACTCCGCTTTGCTCTGGCCTTGCCATCCCTTTTATTCAGGTTGGGGATACACCCATAGCCCTTAGGCAGGCAATTCCAATAATAGCTCGGTGATAGCCCATCAGCAAGGATTCACATAAGACTAAAAGGTGGAAGTTGCTTCAGCTCCCTTTGTCTCCACTAGACAGTGGGTGTGTGGCTCTGACCTTTGCCAGAGCCTCAAGGTTGACCAGCCTTCCGGACTCCTTGTCCACACCTCTCTGCCAGTGAAGGCCATGGGCAGCTTCCAACACATCTGAATTGTTTGGCCCTATGTTTCCCAAGGCAGTTCTAATGGCATCCAATGCGACAAAAACCAGTGACAAGACTTTCTATGCCCCGCCTGTTTTCAGGTGTGGCTTACAAGTATGTACCTTGCCGCAATATTGTTTTGAGAGCTTTGCTTTTAAGTTCTCTGAGACAGGATTTGTCTTCTTTTGATGATTTGTACACTAAGCCAATAATACCAATAATCAGTCTATTTATTAAAGGTGTGCTCCACTCAAGGTCTTTACCAAGTTTCCCTAAAAACCGAATAAGAGATACTGAAGGGCCACAGGAACATTTGCTTTGATGAATGACTTGTGGAATCCAGGTCATGACTCTAAAATCACAACCTTCAAACACCTATATTTACTAAATAACACACTTCCCATGTTTCCTAGTAATCGGTTTTTCAAACAATAATGTTACTTATATGCTTTGTAACATTATTTTTGAACTAGGACTTTGCTTACTGACACCATTTTTCATTTTTTCTTATTGGTTTATTCCAACAGTTACTGACCACACATTATTTCCACGAAAGCCACCGCTTTTCCATCCATTGTAGATGTTTCCCTTCACTGTGACAGCTCTCAGGCAAATTTGGAGTAACTTCCTTTTCCAGGACCCCTCGAAGCACAGGCACCGCTCTCAGAGACCACACATCCCCTCATTGTTATTGAGTTAACTGTAGACTGTTAACTATCCTGCACCCACCTAAGTAAAGGAAGTATGGGTCTATCATCTTACTTTTTATCCAAGCCCAGAGGTCCCCCCCCCCCCCCCCCCCCGCCGCCGCAACCCGCTTTGCTTTCTCCCACCTCTCTAATCTATCACCAATGGAGTTCATGTAACCCACTTACTTCTCCTCCTTTGATTATAATGTATAAAACAAGATACAAAACTGCCATTCTCTGGAGCATTATCCCAATACGTTGAGGTTCTGCTTCCCAGCAACTGTGGAAAGTTTGGCTCAAATAAACTCACAAAAATTCTTTACAGGTTGGAATTTTTTATTTATGTTAACATAGCATCCCTAACTTAAAACTTACCTGCTAATTTTTTGAGAATTCAGGCCAACCACAGAAACCAAACTTTTCATGACACCACAAACTAATGATAACTATTAGTAGTTTCATATTAATATTTCAATTTCCATTTTCTTCTCTGAAGTTAAATGTTTTTAAAAACATGTATTAATAGCAAAAGAAAAATAAATTTATATCAAAAGTTTTATTTGTAATAAAATGTTGTCTTAGTGCTTAGATCCTTTGTCCCCTACTCATGCCTTGCAGATACTGTGTTGTTGCAAAGCCCCTTGAATCTACACTTGATAGTCTGCTTTGCTTTAACTATTCCTCCTCTGTGAAATGAAAAAATAATCTCCTCCAAACACCATCCAATACTTCTGTCTCCCTAACAACGTCCTTACCAATGGGCTATCTGACTTAAAAATAGAGTGTTTTCTAAATAGTTTGAACTTGAATCATGATTTGCTTATAGTATGTTCATTTGGCTGAACTCAAGATTATTAACACAATGTAGCTTAGATTTTATCAAGTTGAGTCCTTCTCCGTTTATTTTAGGATGAATTGGGAAATGAGAAAAGCTTCATCCTTAAAATAGCCACAAGGAGGAAGCATAGACCGTAGGTGTTAGCAGCCAAGGGCAATTTTCTGGAGGTACGAGCTACTTGGAATTCTCAGGCTTGTCCACCCACATTGCATATCCCAATCATACAATCTTTTGCAGTCCATTTGACCAGTGGTTGTATCATTTCCTCTCATCTACAATAAAAAGCTGTTCATTATTTTTATCCGTGGCCTAAATATTAATCACAGTAAGTTAATAATTATGAAAACTTATTCCAAAGATTGTACTTATCTGGAATACATTCAAGCTGCATCACAAGGCTAAAAGTTGAGTACATGATTCTCCACATTCTACAGATGAGAACCCTGAAGCTCAGAGATGTGGGAGCCCTGACCATAGGATGTGAACACACACACCTTCCCCATGCACACTGCCTCCTTGGGGACTGCTGAAGCACAGAACTGTGAGAAAGCAAATCAATCACTGAGTATGGTTTCTGTTCCAAGTGGCCCAAGGGCAAAACAAAATGTTTTTATTCTATTTATCGATTCTGGGAGAGAGATGGAGATGGAGATGGAGATGGAGATGGAGATGGAGATGGAGATAGACAGAGAGAGAGAGAGATTTGTTGTTCCACCTATTCATAATCCATTGGTTGACTGTTGTATATGCCCTGACCAGAGATCAAACCCAAACCTGTGGCATTTCAGGACAAAGCTCTAACCAACTGAGCTACTCGGCCAGGGCAAAAAACAAAATGTATTTACCACCCCAAAATTATAGGCTACACATTTTAGCTTTTCTCGTACCCTCTAAAAGCCCAAAGGAACACACAAAGAGAGAATACTAACAAAGCAAGTAAATTGAGAGAACAAAAGATACAAATGTAGATGGAGAGAGAAAGAGAGAGAGGGAGGGAGAGAGAGAGAGAGAGAGAGAGAGAGAGAGAGAGAGAGAGAGAGAGAGATCCACTGATAACTGATAGAGGGAATACAGAGATACATTTGTCAACAGCTCCCACTACCATTCCTCAATGCCAAGAATTTTTTGTATCTCCTTGGTAGAATATTATAGCAATTCTAGATAATTAGCAGATCTTTAAGCTGATAGGGATGGGAAAATATAACTTTTATTCTGATTAGTGTCAAAGAAAGGTAAAAAAAAATACTGTAGGTTTAATGGCCTCACATTTTTCTTAAAACACTAAATCTAGACTTTGAGGTTTGCAGCATGCTGTTACACACAGGCTCACCTAGAGGCTCTAGGATTTCTGTGAGAATTGGTTTTTGTTTTCCTAAAGCTTTCTGATCCCAGGAATGTTGCCAAAGAAGCCCTTGGAGGAGATGGCAGTACCACTGTGCTGCCCTCCTCTCCGTCGGGAGCATCCCTGTGCCACGAGGAAGCCTGTGCTGTGAAGAAAGGGGTTCACAAGTCTTCCCAGAGGGTTCTACCTGCAGGTCTTGAGCTATCGATGGAGGACAGGGATATCTATTTCTATAAAATAATGTAAACCAGATCATCCAATAGACAGAAAGATCAGCTCAGCTGAATTCTAACCTCAAAAGATCTTCCTTCAAACACACTCATGATAAAAGCACGCTCTAAGTCATGTGGCATGAGGAAGTCTTAGCTGTCAGTTTCAGCCTAGGGTCGATATAAAAGAAGTAACAGATGTTAAGATATTGGCAGGACAACTGTGTTTTCCCAGGATCTTTGTATCGCAACCACCTGAACCATTTTTTTTTTACATGCATATTCCCTGGCCTTCACTTCAAATCTAGTAAGCCAGAATCTCTTGGCAAACTACGCTTTTGACAAGTTCTTCAGGTTACACTTTGGACACTAACAAACGTAGTAATTTACTGTTTTGCCAATAGCACAATGGGCAGCGTCTGGTGAGAAGAAGCCCTCAGTCCCGTGCTCTGATGAGTCGTTACTGCTTCTCTGGCATAGCTACATCTTGCCTTTCCAGAACTGGTCCTGGAACAGTCTGGAAAACTTCAGAAACGTATTCTTGTTACGTAACCCTAGTTTTTTATCACCCTAGAAGTACTACACACTCAGCCCCAGTGTCAGTGACTGCCAGGCCCCTTTGTGAGGCCCTTCCTCCTTTACTGACTGACATAATGGGGTTCGGTCTCAGGAGAGTACAGCCCCTTCTCTCTCTGGTTCTTAGCCTCAGCGTCCCAAGAACGTTGGATCCTTAGTCTGCTTAAAAAGCAGGTATTGTGGACGATTCTCTTCTAACAAGCTGTTCGTGAGAACCCATGAAGGGAAAGCCTTATCCCTACAACGTATCCCAATGAGACAGCTCCCTCTGAACCTCCAGTTGGAGTGAAACCATGCCATTGGTGCCAGTGGTGATACCAGGAGCAGATTGTAATCCAGCATCCGTCTCGTCTATGTGTCAAAATAACTTCCAGTGATAACAACACACCGAAACGACAAATAATCATGGCTGAAAAAGGACTGGGGACAGTGGGAAATTCCTTGTTTCGAGCTTTGTAAGCGTAATTGTGCCCATAAAAACCTAAATAAACATTATAGTACAAAAACACCACCGCACATTACATCAAAAATATATTTACATTAATATATTTTTAAAAAGGGAAATAAATCATATTCCCACATGTTGGTTCATGGCAGTGATGAATGATGTTTGTCAATTTGTGAGTGATTTCATGTTCATGTTCCAAAAAGCAGATAGCCAGATTTGTCCATTTATCTTCACTCATCATTGAGGGAAACTTTATTATTTCAGTTTTGAGGTGTTTTTTTTTTCGCATGAAACAACAAATATATAAAAAGTTAGGAAAAGTTACAGCCAATTTTTTTAAAATCCCATTTCACAATAAATTTCAAAAATTACAATACTTTTAATGGTGGGATCCATTCTAGCTGCTTTCAAAAATCCCCACAGTTACAAGAGTGGCCCTATGAAGGGGAGGCCAAAGCTATGGCTTCCTATCCAGTATTTACAATTCATCTATAGTTCTTCAAATTCAGAGGCCAGCAGGTATTATTCTGGTGTAAGCAATGCTTCTTAGTGACATATTTCATACGCTCTCCTTATCAAGTTACAGGGAACCAGAGCTAACTAAACGCCAAATTCTCATGCAGAGGTAGAGTGGGCTGCCCCCACTCCAACATCTCGCCTACACAGTCCTGGAACAGAGAAGCAACATGGCAAAAACTTTTAGGTATATTTTATTAGGTAATATGGCATAAAGTTGGGTTAGAGCAGTGGTCGGCAAACCGCGGCTCGCGAGCCACATGCAGCTCTTTGACCCCTTGAGTGTGGCTCTTCCACAAAATACCACGTGCGGGCGTGCACATATAATGAGATTGAAACTTTGTGGCCCATGCGCAGAAGTCAGTGTTCGGCTCTCAAAAGAAATTTCAATCGTTGTACTGTTGATATTTGGCTCTGTTGACTAATGAGTTTGCCAACCACTGGGTTAGAGGGAGTAGAGACTAGAGGCAGGAAGGTAGGTAAGAGGGTGGTGAAATAATCCAAATGATAGGCAGCATTTCAAGTAATGCCATTGCCAATGGGAATAAAAAAGTAGGAAGGGAAAGGTTAACAGCTGGTTCTGAGACTCTTCCACGCTTCAGGAACATCTGAGGATTTGCCCATGTGCCCATCCTCCCACAACATTAACTCAAGGAATTGTTAGGGGGTTATACAACTGCACCCAAGATAAATGAATTGTTGACTGAAAACCAGCTGCTGACAATTTGCCAGAGCAAGTGGCCCCATTTCATTGTCAAATTATTTTTAAGCCAGGCCACCTATTTCTATACCTAACAATCCTACCCTGAACTGATCTGCCCCTCCCAGAGTCCTCTATTTGCACAATATATGTGCTCTAAGACTGTCACAAGAACTCCCTGTTTTGCTTGTCTGGGAGTTAAATATTGTCTTCAGAGCACAAACTTTGCACAGAATGGGTTTTCACTTCTGTAATCTGTCAGTATTATATGGCTTCGTTTCCTGGTTAATTCATAGACATTTGGTCTCTTTATATCCTTTTCCAACTTGTAAACTCTCTTAAATTAGCTTGCCTCCTCTAAGGTCACTTTATTATAACTGACATTTCACATGTACTGTAGAACATGGTCCTTAAGCTTTGATTAGTCAGGGGAAATGTTCTTGGGCCATATCACAGAAATAGCCTGCAGAAGGAAAATGGAAACAACGGGGTAGGGAATCACATCTCTTTTAAGGTAATAGAGTCACACATTGCCTTAACTGGAAAACATCCTATTTTTCTTGTATTTTTCCTTTCTGTGTCCAGAGACAGACCCTAAGGCACATGGTGATTTCCCGAGTCCCCATAATGCATCCGTGAAGCTGTCTCAGGCACCCACACTGAACTGAGAGTGGGCAGCTGGCGCCTGTACAGAGGTCTGGATCTCAAAATGCCACTAAGTAAAAACAACACAAAATGGCAAATGCCGAATGTCAACAAGTGGATAGGGAAACACTTCCTTAATAAGTAAACAGAATAAAAGGCCTGCGTAATCCTAAAGATCTATCTGGCAAGAAAAAAGTCATTGCCTAGGTTACATACAGTCACCAAGATGAAAGGAAGTTTTGGCCAATGGGATAGAAATCTAGAGGCAAAAGGGTAGGGAAAGTGTCACCCACTGGGATTGATTTGTCATTGTTAAAGACAACACCTGACATGAGGGGCCAATGTCAGAAAGAGGATGAGTGCATTGTGACGGTTTTTCATTAGGTAGAAGGTAGGGGATGTTTTCCTGGCAACAAGGAAAAGAGCAATTTGAGAAACTTGAGGTTATTGTGTTTTATTCTGGCAAACCTCACTCTGTGGACCAGGAGATTTGTCATAAGCATTTGCTAAAGAGACCCAGTCTCTTATGTGCATGA